>NC_050592.1:2080000-2302500 GCF_013368585.1 Megalops cyprinoides
AACTGCAATCAACAAGCAGTTCTCCTGCAAAACAAACTGCACCAATGCCATGGTTACTGCAGCCACAGCAAGTGACTTACTGCAGTTTTATTCTACAACTCTGTCAGGAGCTGTGTCAAATGCTCACTACACCAAAACACCACGGCCGTGTTTTTTATCTTTCTGACAGCAACCAATAACACCCTGCCAGCGCTGTACAAACAGCACAAAGTGAGTGCTCCTCACGTCTCTGAAGTGTGCAGTCATAGCCCTAGCAGCGAAGCAGCCAACGTGGGTGCGAGCCAGAGCGTTTCGTTCGAATTGGCTCGTTACTCGGTAGCCGTGAAATGCGAACGCTGCAAAGGTAGCTTCTTGGTACACGGTATCGACAGACTTTCCGCATTGCAGCACTGCAGTGCTTGGCTGTGGCCATGCGGCAGGAGAACCCCAGGTGCGCTGAGGTTCCAGTCACAGCGTTTTACTGTGTTGCTTTGTGTGAGGCGTAGCTGAGTAAGACGCTGTCTCGTTTGTCGGTAGAAGACTAGCGGCAGTCACCCCTCTGAAGGGAGAAGAACCCTCCCCCACGTGCAGGCCTTGCATCCTGTGGTCACTGAACACATGTGGGTGTCTGCATTTTCCATGATCTAACATACAGGCCTGACTTACAGCGCTCAGAACACATGGCCTTGCATTAAACTCCCAAACATTGGGGGGCGTGTGTTGGTTCTTTCTGAGGTTGAGACAAGTGTGCTTGTGAATGACCACCATCCAGTATTTTTAAATCTAATGGTTGCAGCCTTACAGTAGACCTCTAACACCGGGTAAGCCCTAATCAGCGGTGGATCGTCTGAAGTGCAGGGTCAGTCTGTGTTTTTGCAGACCACCTTGTCCTGTCCACAGTCTAGGCCCTTGACTCTGAAGTGGAGGTAATCAAACTTAAATACACCCTAATGACTCTGTGGGTCAACAGTTTTAGGAAAAAAAGAGGCAGTTAGCTTGTCCTTCCACAGATTGCTCCCAGCCCTCTCAGCTGAATGCCTGGCGTTTCTGCTCTGTCCTGTTCTGCCCGTTTGCCTCTCGTAATAAAAGCTCTGCTCGGAACGCGGAGCGCCAGGCGTCATTGTTTGGTTATTGGTTCCCATGTGCTTTCCTTAGGCCATGTGTTTCCATTACGCCCTTTGTTTTGTAAACATGTGAGTGGAGACGCACAGTGTCTGAGAACGCTGAGTCAGACGCACCGCCATCTTGGAAGCGGTGATCAGGAACAGAGTTTAGGGAAACCCTGCAAAATGAAGCCCATTGCAGCATAAACATTACATTATTGCCATTTAGCAGATGCTCTTATCCAGAGCAACTTGCAGGTTTTTACAATGTTATCTATTTATATAGCTGTATATTTACTGAGGCACTTTTGGGTAAAGTACCTTGCCCAGCAGTGTCCCCATGGAGAATCAAACCTGCAACCTTTTGGTTATAAGTCCTGCTCCTTAACCACTATGCTACGCTGCCACATTGTGTGCTGGAAGTGGCCTGGCACATCTGAGCGATCTTTTGAAAGTGTGCATATACTCATGTGTGTGCTTCCTGTTCACTGAATCTGCTCTTGATTGGTTAACTGAAGTCATTTAAAGGACAGGCTTCCCAAGCACCTGTCTTTCCAAGAATAAAGCAAATGTTAATTTCAGGAGCCGTCAGGAAACAGGAGGCCCTGGGGGGTGTTCTGGGTGCACTGCCACAGGGGTTTATTTCATGCTGCTGCTCTAAGCTGTGCTGGTGACATCATCTGCAACCTTCTGACCCTGCTTCAGCCCTGCCCCCGGCTTAAGCCCCTCCCTCTGACCCCGCTCTAACCCTTGCCATGAGAGCGTGACCCAAGGCCCAGAGGACGTGACATGCGCTGGCAGTGTTGTGCAGCTCTGACGCCAGCGACTGCGGAAAGACGAACATGTGGGCCCCAGCTTCTGTTTTTGTAGGAACAGGGTACGCTGACTCTCTGTATGAGCTAAATATCTCTGACTCTCCTTAAGAGCTAAATATTTTCAATTCACCTTCAAATGCTGGTGAGTAATTCAGACGCTTTGACCCAGCAAGCACATTACATTCTGTTTATTTTATTTTGTGCTGTGACTGAAAGAAGCAGCAGTAGAAACAATGCTTTCACTCACTCACTCATTCACTCTCACTCACTCACTCACTCACTCACTCTCCCACTCACTCACTCACTCACTCACTCACTCACTCACTCACTCTCCCACTCACTCACTCACTCACTCACTCACTCTCCCACTCACTCACTCACTCACTCTCCCACTCACTCACTCACTCACTCACTCACTGTCCCACTCACTGCCTGAGTGAGTGACTGAGTCGCTCACACAGTAAGGATGTTGCCCCTCTGCAGGTCTCAGTCTTTGAGGTTCTGGTTGAAGGTTCTAGTTGAGGTCTTTCATGGTTCTGTCTTATAGGGCCAGCCATGTGTGTCAGGCCAGGCAACACGCAACCATATGTGCACAAAGGCCGACCGAATAAAAGAAGCAGCTGATGCACGTGTCCAATCTTAGCGCGGTAGCCGTTTCTCTCATAGCATGTGGCAAAAGTGGGTAAGAAGCAACACTCCACCTGCAGTTTGCGCATACTCGTCTCACTGAAGCACATGGCCGTCACATATGCAAAGATAGCTGAACGAGGCAGGCCTGACACAAGGCTGGTGCCAATGTTACTGAAATGTTGTGAAAATGTTAGGTAGGACGAGCTCCGTTGAAAGTGAGGGATGAAAGAGAGCAAAAGAGTTATTCTGGAAATGAATTTTCTGCAAGCTATATGTTACCCAAAGACAAACGCAAAATAATATAGTCTCCACAACTATCACAGTAACCAGCCAGGCCCTGGCCTGTGGTAACGTTTTGCATTCCGATGTTACTGTCTGCCTTCTCCATACGTTTACGGCCACCACATCCAACGCAGGGAAATGAGACGAGAAGGAAATAAATAAAATGAGACGCAGCTTGGCATGAAAGCAGAGAGCAGGGAGAGTGACACAGGGGATTACCTCACTTTGAAAAAATGCCACCCCCCTCCTTCCCTTTCCCTCGCACTCGCTCCCTCTTACAGGCAGTAGATGGAAAGTCTTTAAGGTTTTATGATGGTAGAAAAACGGGATGTCTGGGGAGCAGTGCTGAAGCTGAAGCTTGCCCCAGTTCACTGCGCTTCCAGAGGGGGGATTCACTGGGGGTGCAGTGCTGAAGCCTGCCCCAGTTCACTGCGCTTCCAGAGGGGGGATTCACTGGGGGTGCAGTGCTGAAGCTGAAGCCTGCCCCAGTCCACTGCGCTTCTTAAGGGGGGATTCGCTGGGGGTGCAGTGTGTGTGAGTGTGAGCATGGCACGAGTGTGTGAGTCAGTGTGTGAGAGTGAGTATGGGATGTGTGGTGGAGAGTTTGAGGGGAGTGTGTGATCTTGAGTTTAAGCACTTTGTATGAGTGCTTGTGTTCAAAGTGAGTGTGAGTGTGAGTGTGAGTGTGTGTGTGTGTGTGTGTGTGAGCAAGTCTGTGGGGCGTGTGTGGGAGCAAGAGAACATGAGCACAAGTTAGAGGAGAGTGTGTAAGCATGAGCTTTAGGAGTTTGTGTGAGCGAGAGTCTATGGGGTGTGAATGGCAGTCAAATGTGAGGAGAGTGTTTCAGTGTGTTTTGAGTGTAAGGAGTGTTCGTGTGGTTTCAGTGTCAGGGGTGTGTGTGTGTATGTTTGTTATGAGTATCAGGGGTGTGTGTGAGGAATGTGTGTGTGTGTGTGTGTGTGTGAGTGTGAGCGGTCTCTGTGTGCAGTCAGAGTGAGTGTGGAGCAGGAGTCCCTGGTCGGGGGCAGTGCTGTAGCTGCACAGGGAGTGTGTCTTACAGTCATGGAAAAGCAGCACCTTGATCTGGTGCCATAACCCTGCCGTATTCAACACAGCATGTCTAATTCCTACCTGCCTGTCTGCCTGCCTGCCTGCCTGCCTGTCTGTCTGCCTGTCTGCCTGCCTGCCTGCCTGTCTGTCTGCCTGTATTCCTGCCTGCCTGCCTGCCTGTCTGTCTGCCTGCCTGCCTGCCTGCCTGTCTGTCTGTATTCCTGCCTGCCTGTCTGTCTGTATTCCTGCCTGCCTGTCTGTCTGCCTGCCTGCCTGTCTGTCTGTCTGTCTGTATTCCTGCCTGTCTGTCTGTCTGCCTGCCTGCCTGCCTGCCTGCCTGCCTGTCTGTCTGTCTGTCTGCCTGTCTGCCTGCCTGCCTGCCTGTCTGTCTGTATTCCTACCTGCCTGCCTGTCCCTGGGCTTGCTCTCTGCTGCTGCTCATACATGCTCACATGCTGAATCGTCCTGTTTTACAGGTGAGAGAGAAGGAGAGAGGGGGGCAGAGAGAGAAAGGGGGGGAGAGCTACATGATTCACCTGTGCTATCTGTATTTATAGACCCACCTGCATGTATTCCTGTATGTGGTATTGAAACATGGCCTGGCAGGTTGGTCAGTGTTAGCAGCGGCTGTGAGGTAGACTCTGAGGATGAAGAAAACTTTGCAAAGGATCCCGTCACCGAAGAGTGACCGATTACACTCCACTCCTTTGGCAAAGTAGAAAACCTGCAAAACGCCTTTCACAACATGTTCTCCTCTCTCAGTGAAAGGAAGCTGGACACTCTCTCTCCGGCTGATGGAGTCAATGGCACCTGTTAACACAAAAGCACCATTCAGATGCTGAAGCGGCTGTGAAGTTTACTTTGCCTGCATGCACAGTACCTCAAACACTCACAATCTGTCCTGACAAAAAGAACATACATACGTATAGACATGTGGAACTGAACATACAACTGAATACTGTATCCCTGCTTCATCACTCTCTCTCTGTCTCTCTCTCTCACACACACACACACACACACACATTCCCTCTGTCATTCCTCAGGCTAAGACAGTTACTCTGTGATGCCAGAGGCGGTGTGTCTCTGGGGAAAGTCACGCATCCTGATTGCGTATGTGCTGATTCCATTGCACAGAAGCTATGCTGGACAGGTGCTCATTTACCTCTCCTCAGTGGCTCGGGCAGATGGTCCTGCCAGACCCACAGCAGGCTAGAATGATGATAACCCGGAGCAGGGCGCTGTGCTGAGCGCTAACCCGGAGCAGGACGCAGGACGCTGTGCTGAGCGTTAACCCGGAGCAGGAAGCTGTGCTGAGCGAAGGGGCTCGTGCTCTTTGCAGGGTGGCTGTAGGGGTGTGACCCAGGATTCCACCGAAACCCACGTTTGTGACTTTTACATGATGCAACTGTACGTTGTCAGATCAGAATGTCTGCTACATAAATGAAGGGTATGAAATGATTTACACCACCGCTGGGTTTTGTGTGATTTAAGAGTGTTAAAATAGTATAGTGTAAAAAAACTGTTCATAACCAAAGTTTGGTCTTGATTCGGAACACGTAGGTATTGGGCCTAGTGTTCCTAAGGCATTGGTCTCAATTAGAAGCATTGGTATTGGCCAGAATCCTTAAAATCCTTTAAATCCCAACTCCACCATTGGATGGAGAGGGTAATGGAGCATCCACACCGGAGTCGAGACATATGGCTTGTCCATGAGCTGGAGGCGGAGGGGTGGAGAGGGCTCAGAATGGCAGCTTGATTTATGGACGGCTTTTGAAGTGGGCTTGTTCCGACCCCCAGGCCACGGTCTGCTTTCAGAAGAGGACGCACTCCGCGGGCATGGAGAAGCGTTTTAGAGGGAAGGAAAGATGCGGTGGGGGTGAGTGACCCCACAGTCACACGCCTTTGCTTATTTACTGACTGACTGTGGGGCGGGTGGCGGACGAGGGACTACGCTCAGCCTGGGCGAAACTGTGCCGGTCCCCTGCGTGAAACTGCGCCGGTCCCCCGCGTGAAACCGTGCCGGTCCCCCGCTTGAAACCGTGCCAGTCCCCCGGGCGAAACTGTGCTGGCCCCCCGCGTGAAACTGTGCCGGTCCCCTGCGTGAAACTGCGCCGGTCCCCCCCGCGTGAAACTGTGCCGGTCCCCCGCGTGAAACTGCGCCGGTCCCCCCCGTGGTTTGACAGGAAGCAGAGAGGAGAGCCAGCGCGGAGGGAAGAGAAGAGACAAGGGCGTGAAGTGGCACCGGATATTTCCTGTGTGTGTGTCAGCAGGCTGGGTGTAAGAGAAGCTTCTGGAACACGTGTAGCAGTCTGGCAGGAAGCTGATATTGCTACAAGGACTTTTATTGTTCCTACATTTTTGTTTCTGTCCTTCACTCAGCGATAAGTTGTGTGAGTGTTTGTGTGTGTGTGTTTTTGTGTGTGTGTGTGTGTGAGTGTGTGTGTGTGTGTGTGTGTGTGTGTGTGTGTGCAGTGTGTGTGTGTATGTGCATGCAGTGGGCACGTGTGGCAGGAAACTAAACAAAAACACAAAGTGCTCACATCCCTGTGGGCTTAATTAGGCATGTAAAGTTGGGGGGTTTGTGTACACAGTTACACAGTGCGGCATGATTCCATTTTTTGAGGGAAGGGGGCAGGGATGGGGGCTGGTGCTCATAATGAGCCTCTTCAAATGAAATCTCCATTGCCCTTGAGTGCATCATTACAGTCTCCTGTGCCAGTGACCAGGTTCCTCTGGAACAGTGGCCTGGACACTCACCCCCAGGGCCTGCTGGCACAGTGCCAGGGGGTGTTATTCATGTCTGGCCACTCCGGCCAGCGTAGGATTATTAACACAGAGATCCGCCCATTTGGTGTGGAAATTATTTACAAACTGTGCAATGCTATCTCATCTCATCTCAATTATGTGTCTCATTTCGAACAAACAGTGGGGGACTGTGAGTCAGAGCTGCAGGCAGGGACCCTGACAGGAAGTCCCCACAAAGATGGTAAAACAAACGTGTGTGTGTGCGCGCGTGTGAGTGTGTGCGTGTGTGTGTGCGTGCGTGTGTGTGTGCACGTGTGTGTGCGCACGTGTGTGTGCGTGCGCGCGCGTGTGTGTGTATGTGCGTGCGTGTGTGTGTGCACGTGTGTGTGTGTGCGCGCGCGCGTGTGTGTGTGCGCGTGTGTGTGTGTGCGCGCGCGCGTGTGTGTGTATGTGCATGTGTGTGTGTGTCTATGTGCGTGTGTGTGTACGCGTGTGTGTGAGTGCGTGTGTGTATGCGCAGCTGTTTGGGCTCAGACTCACGTCGTGTCTGGTCTTCCTGCACAAGTCAGACATTGTCCCGCCATTAGCTGGCTGTGGCCCTGAGTCCCCCTTTATTCTCTGTCTGTCTCTCTCTCTTTCTGCTTCCTGTTGCCTCTGCATTCAAAAAGGAAGCTGTCTTTTATAAGCCATGGTATGTGTGCGTGTGTGTGTGTGTGTGTGTATGTGTGTGAGTGAGTCGTCTCTATATCCTCTCTCTGAATAAGGGAGACAGGAAGTTAATCTTCCACCCCAGCCCCCCCCCTCCACACCCCCCCGCCGTGGTCACACAGGTCAATATCCAGCAGGAAATGAATTCCTATTTGTCGTCCGCGCCAGCGTGGGGACAAAGCAAAAGACTCATTAGTCTGAGACTGGAAAACGGTGATGCAAACCAGGGGCGTGCGGTCAAACCAGGAGAACTGCAGCCACCTACATAACGGGACATCTGCACCATCGGCTCTCTCTGCCTCTCCTCCCTTCACCTCCCGTCCCCTGCGGTGTCCTTCCCTGTCGCAGCGGCGGCCTGCGGTGCTGTATCGATCGCCTGCTGTCTCTGCAGGTGAGGGAGTGACGCAGGGAGCTGGCACACTCGGGGCTCTGCAGTGACAGTGTGAGGTGGAACCTAAAACAGCTGGTGCAAAGCGAAGTCCGCTACTCTCCCCCTTACAAGAGTGGCACCAAGAGGAAGCGTTCAGTGATGCACACCCCAGTCACATTTATCTGATGTCGCTGGAGTACTTCAAGTGTGTTTGGGTGGGTTTGTCTGAGAGACTTTGATCCTCGTAAGCCACCGCTTGCTTTATCATTGATTATTGGAGGAGGAATGCCTTATATGTCCTTCGCACTCATTCTATTTGGAAGGACTTGTACACAGAGCAGACTACTTATTAAATATCTTAAGTATAAATATCTTAAGTATACAGTGCGGCAGCTCATACTATAATGAATGGTTCACTGCCAGACTGTTGTAGCAGTTACTTTGGACTATGAAAGTAACATGTCAGGCGAGGGATTTTTTCTGCAGTGTTGTTGCAGTGTTTAAACATGTTGTGAGGGCAAAATGGTTTAGCTCTGTAGGTCTTGTATGAAGTGTCTTTGGCAGAGGAAAACCCTCTTTTTATCCGTTTTTAATCAATGGTTCTGTAACCTGAAAGCCAGGTGAAGCTGCCCTTTACAGCACAAGTTTGCCACAGTGTGTTGCAGATGAATTGTGGGAATGTTGCGTGCTCCCCGAGATGAACCCGTTGGCCGGAGAGAGGGGAGACGTCACCTCGGTGTTTTATGCCGTGTGGAATGAGGGCACTGTTTACGCGTTACCAGGGAGAAGAGTCCGCAAAAACACATATACTGGAAATGACTTTGAACCGTTATTCATTCCAGCCATTTCCACTTTGGCAGGTTCTCTCTGTGTGCCTGCTTACGTAATGCTATTTTTTTTAAGCAGCACCCTCTTGCCAAGGACACAGAGAGATGCAGAGGTCCTGCTCTGTTTCCCAGCACAAACTGTGAGGAATCGCACACTGGAGTCTGAAAGATAGGAGCCATCTGTTTATCAGGCGAATCTTTGAGAAGTCGAAGATGAACAGCGGGTTGGGTCTTCTGTTTGGGACCGCCGTAGCCAGCCTTGGGAGATCCCTTTCCAGCCTTCTCTGAGTACCCACAATGCACTGCAGAGGGTGGAGACACGTGAGATAGCTTTTAGAACCCACACGCACTTTTAGCACCTGAGGGAAGGGGTCCTTTGAAGTCCTCTCGGCTGTCTGTTTTATTGCCACCTGGTACTTCTCATTTTCCTAGGTGTCTTTTGTGTGATCATGAGTTTTGTTAACATGCTAAATGAATCATTTGTCAGTTCTCATAGAAGGTGGTAAAAAGTGAAAAAAAGGTTGGTTTGTCTCAGCCTGCCTTTATTTCAGAGCGTGAAAGAGAGAAGGGCTGGGGTGTATGTACATCACCCAGGAAACCGAGGAGTTAATGGATATGTCAGCAGATCATATGCTGCCCTGACAGCTGCACGTGAGAAGGATAATTGCTCGAATCTGTGGCATAAATGCTTGCGGGCACCAGCAGGAGCAGATCGCTGAAAACGTGATTGCTGAAACTTAACTCTGCATCCCATAATTCCTGTTGGTTGTTGGCGTTAGTGCTTATGCAGAGCATACGCCTTAAGGGGGACCACCTGGAAATGCACACTAAGAAGTAATAACAGAATCGTGGCTCACGTCAGGGCCATTTTGGCTCAAGCCAAGGCCATTTTGGCTCAAATGGTGGCCCTTTTGGCTGCAGTCAGTGCCATCTTGTCTCTGTGGTTCTGGGCTGCCACCCTGGAGACCCCATTACTGTATTAATAAGAGGTCTCCTGTGGTCTGAAGTTTATTCTCTCCTCTCTCCCACAATGTGGTGGGCTGGACATGGCACTGTGCTGGGGACCAAAGGGCTTTGAGGTTGCTGCTGCAGGACCCTGGAGCTTGCCTCCACTACCACAGTGAAAATAGGCAATGAACAGATAAGTTCCCATATGTGTTTCCAACTGCAAGCAATGCATGTGACCATCTGGAGACTGAATAACAGCACCGCAGCATTCAGAGCCCAAGGAACTCTAAGAGATGACTGGTGTGGGAGAGATGCAGCGTGTCAGTGAGAGAGAGGTCCAGCGTCCTGTAAAGAAAAGTTACAGAAAAGGATCTGAGTCTGTCCGCTGATGCATGCAGGCCACATGCATGTTGCCTGCTGTTTGTCTATGGTGGAGTGGGACTTGACAAAGGCCTTTTTATGATTCCAGATTTTCATTCAGCTGTGGTGTCCAGGTATGAAGTACAGGGAGCTGAAACACTAATAGGTTATTCTGTTGTTTTTCCAACACACCAATACTCATGTTTTCCTCCTTGGCTGTATGGAGAGCGTTGTGCTTATTCTTGAACACGGCCTGCTGTCATCTTCCTCTTTGTAGGAAGGGAGACGCATGTCGTTTGAGTCCTGTAGTTATAGCTACCACTGTGTTTAATGAGTTTTTGGTAGCTTTGCGGCGTTGACTCAGTGACGGCTAAAACTTACTCACTGCATTACGCGTCTGTTGCTTATTCATGCCTTCTCTTCATTAACTCCAGGCACACAAAGAGGTGTGTCATGGGAGTGTCTGAACACACCTGTCCCATCCATTAGCTTGCACAAACCTGCACGCCCAGCTGAAATCTTACGGTGAAACATGGTGCCACAACATTGCCCAAACCTCTGACAGAATCACAGTGTCACGGTCCCGGAGAGAAACCCCAGCAGAACTCACGCTTGTACCAGTTGGCTCGACACTCCTAAAAGAAAACGCCTGATTATTTTATCAAACCACAGCTCCCAAAGCCTGGGCGGAACAGACAAAACAGGCCAGCCCTCAGATCCAGGGGAGGCTGTAGCGTCTGGCAGTGGATACAAAGGCTATCGGGCCAGGGACAGAGAGGGAGACACAGAAAACACCGGCAAAGATTAATCTGTCACTGGGCCAAGGGACATATCACAGAGGGCCTATTCTCTTCCCCCAAACTCCAGCGAGGTCGGCTGGCTGGATAAACTTTAACAGCCAAGCTGGTGCGAGAGACCAAAACGCTCGTCTGCCACATGTACAGATGCTGTTGTCAGTCTGTCTGTGAAGCTACTCGTTGCGCCGTGGTTTTTGGAGACATCAAAAAACAGTGAAAAATGCAGATGTGCTGTACGTGAACTCAATTCCTCCCGTTTGTGTCAACATTATAGTTCATTTTTATTTGTTTTATGTGCAAGTAGAAACAGAGAGAGAGAGAGAGAGAGAGAGAGAGAGAGAGACAGAGAGAGAGAGAGAGAGGGGAGAGAGGTGCAGAGAGAGAGAGAGAGGGAGAGAGAGAGAGAGAGAGAGAGAGAGAGAGAGAGAGAGAGAGAGAGAGAGAGAGAGGGAGGTCAAAGCAGAAAGGAGAGTTCCCTGAAACTCGACTCTGCAGTCTTTATTGGGGGTTACTGTAGAGGGCTGTAATTACACTGCTGCTGTGTGGAATGGCTTGTGGAACGTAACTGTGTTCACTGCTGAGTGCAGTAGTATCTTCATCGTCCTCATCATCATCACCATCATCATCATCATCAACATCATCATCATCATCACCATCATCATAATCACCACCATCATCATAATCACCAGCACCATAATAACCATCTTCATCATCATCATCAGCATCCGCATCCGCATACATCATTGCTCTCTCCTGCTTTAACACCCTTTGACGATTCACCTCAGTGTGAAGTCCATTCCTCATGGTGTGTAGGTTACCTGCAGGTTACCTGAGGCCACATTCCACTGTGAGCCTTTCCTCCTCTACCTGCCGTCCATCTCGGTGGTCACCTGGTGACCACGCTGGCTTTTTCTCACCAGCTCTCTCCAGCGTGTTGTGTGGTGTTGCTGTCCTCCTAATCCCCGTCTGACAGAGCAGTGTGCTGGAGTTTGGGTCCCCCCGGCGGTGTCCCTGCCAGACCCAGACTCCATTATGTCATCAGGGTTCCCACGAAACAACCACCACCGGCCCGGCTCGGTCCCGCCCGCCAAACCACCGCGTCTGTCGAGTCCATCCAGGCGCATGTGAACCCAAATCCCGCTAACCACTCCTGCTGAACCCCCCCCCCCCCCCCCACGCCCGGACTACAAACAGACACGGTCTTTCCCAGGTCATTAAGAGAATAGGTCAAAACACATTTAAAAAGTGGTTCTCAAACCATTTTTCTTTTATTGACTGACCACAAATGATGGGGGAACCTCCATGAGTCACATAACAAAGCAGATTAATCAAACAAAGCCATTTCAGAGATTTTAGAATCCTTTCACATCAAGATGGGAACTTTTCAATGCATACTTTTCAAATTTACTGATACTAAATACGTCAGTAAAGTCAAACATGTTTATCAGTAGATAAGTAGTCACCTTAAGTGTCATTTTAATGTGCTCCACAATGGTTTCTGCTTGGTTTTAGATGGCGCGCGTGAGACTGTCAGAAAAGACTTCATTAGAGAAAGAAACACTCGTTTTGCTTCAGTGTGGCCCTTGCGCAGGTCCATCTATAGCGTTTCGCATTCCATAGGAAATGCAAAGTGTGGCCCACAATCCACTGCAGGGTAGAGCAAGGGGACAGGGCTGCTATTGGTTGTATCAATGTATGATGTAATGGTAATGACAACGGGCCAATGGCAACGTGACAGTGACCTCAGCTTGAGTGGGTGCAGGGCGTCTGTTATCCACATCCCATAGCACTCTCTGCACAGACTCCCTCACAAACAAGGCAGCCCTCAGACTTTCTGACAGACAGCGAGTGGAGCATGGTTATGACAGTGCGGAGGACAATGACCGGGATGGCCATGTTTGGTCATAAATCAGCGCTCGTGGTCAGTGGGAAACAGGCACAGGGGCCTCTGGGAGCAGCCTTGTGTTTGTTTGCTCAGGGAGGAATAATATACTTTCAGCCTCTCCTGCAGCAGCCCTGGACATCCCCCCAGATCCCCACAGTCTCCTGCCACCCTCTCTCACCCTCTCGCCCCCTCGCTTATCTCACTTTCTCTCTCACACGCTCCATCCTTCATCTCTCTATCTCTCTCTCTGTTTCACTCACTTGCCCTCTCCTTCATCTCCCTCTCTCTCTTTCTCTCTCTCTCTCACACACACGCTCCATCCTTCATCTCTCTATCTCTCTCTCTGTTTCACTCACTTGCCCTCTCCTTCATCTCCCTCTCTCTCTCTCTCTCGCTCTCTCTCTCTCTCTCACACGCTCCCTCCTTCATCCTTCTCTCTCACCCATTCTCCCTGCTTCATTCCCCTCTATTTGTTAGGTTTGCTTTATTGGTATGACAAGAACAGCATTTTCACTGCAAGGCATTGTACACAAACAATAGAAATAACAGTGATAATAAGAACGAAGAAAACAAACTTACACAATTCAAAAAGACATTTCTAATTTTGATAATAATCATAGCAAAACAAGAATTAAGATACACACATTACAAACATGTAATTGTAATAATTAGAAGAAAAATACTAAATGTACATGTTGATTCATTGTTCTCTCTCTCTCTCCCTAAGAGGCCTTCTTCCCTTCATCTTATTCTCTGTTACCTCCTTACTTTCTTTTCCTTATCTTTGACTCCTTTATCCTTTCTTTTTCTCTTGGTGTAGCCCCTCCTCCATCATTTCTCTGTGACATCCTTCATCGCTCTTGCCTTCATCTCTCTGTCTTTCTCTTTGTCTTTATAACTCCCCCTCTCTCTCATGTCTCTCTCGCCAGCTGCCTCTGTGCCAGCCTGACTCATGAGTTCACTATTTCTGTCTTTCTGAGTTAACTTTAACCTCTCGCTACCACTTCCTGTGTAATCACATTTTCTTAGCTTCCCAGTATTTGCTTGGTCTCTCTCTCTCTCTCTTTCACCCAATTTCTCTTCTTCATTTTTTGGGTTTTCTCCTGCTCTTTCTGCTTCTCTGGCTGGCTCTGCCTGTAAATGTTACCGGCAAATTCTACTGTAAAAAAAACTTCCCCCTCCTTGGCTTCTCCTGGCAGTGACTGCCCTGCAAACCTCCTTTGGCCTACAAGCACTGACTGCATACTTCTGTGAATGCAAACCAGATGTGAAATTGTAATGTATGTTTTTTTCAGAGAAGAAAAAAGTGTAGACAAAGAAATATTCACAGTGATGTAAAAATTAATTCTGACCAATTTCCGGCTTTTAAGCCATGCTTAATTATTGTTTTATTTGTGTTATTATATTAAAATTGCTGGCGTGTTTTTGTCAGGTGTTGGGGATTGCTGACGAGACCGGGAGCAGGATGGGGTCGGGGGGGGGGGGGGGGTGATTATTTTGCTTAAGACAGGGGAGAGGTAAAAGGAAGGAGAGGAATCCGCTTTGTGCTGGAACACGTCACATAAACGCCTCTTAGACACACAAAAATGTCCCATTGGACAACTGAAAATCCTAGGTAGAAACCGTTTAGACAGTAATGGGGTTGAAGAGATTTGTTCTCTGCTTTCTGTCCCTGTGCAGCCTTTCCCCTGTGCGGGTGCAAATCACCGTAAACCTCCATAAAACGCTCTCACCTGGGACCAGCGGCGCCCCCTGGTTTCTCACACAGCAAATCAACACGAGTTTCCTCCTGGGTTCTGTCCTGGAATCCACCTCTCTGCCCTCTCGCTGTGCGCGCCTCTTCTTAGCGTCTCGGGGTGTAATCTTCATTAGAGCCTCCTGACAGAACGCAGGCGAAGTGCTTCAGCGAGAAGGCATCCCTGAGTCATCTTTGTTGAATTTCCGTAAGGAGGCGGTGGGAGGGGGCAGCTGGACATGATGGCATGATGCTTCACAGAGATCAGGGGCTCCGGCGTTACTGATTTTTTAGTGCAGGCCATGCCAGGGGCCCCAGTGGGTGCTGGGATAGGAGACTCTGTATGGCAGGAGGACCCAAGGGCCATGGTGGAGAACTGCACAGAGTACTACTATTCTACTCATGAGCAAAACTTTAAGAGTTTACTGGACAAAGAGCAAACGACAGTGTCAGTCATCCAGTGCGAGAATGTCTGTTAGGAAAACAACAGATGTAATGAACCGTGCTAAGCAATGCCATACATCTGAAGTGGACCAAACACCAATTCTACAGTATGATACTTTTGAGTTATAGGAAGTGGATTATTGTATACTTATTTTCATTAGACCAAGATTCTAAGATCAATTGCACTTTCAAGATATATGGTGCATATATTGAGACATATCTACCTGTACATGCTACACAGTAGTTACCTCAGCATCTTTTACACTTTGCTGTCGTACTGTCCCGAGTACTGTGACACCTGTTATTGTAAGATCTCTGTCATACAACTTCACAGCAACACTGAGAGGTTAGAATAGGTTAGAATACTCTGTACATTGTAAGGGACCAGTGTAGACCAGTGGCAACGGGGAGTTTGGACTTCCTGATGGATCATGAGAGAATGAGGTGTGTTTTGAGATGTGAAAAACACATTATAACCTCTTCCATAGTCATTCAAACTAATCAGACTAACCACTGCACTAGATATAGTGTACACTTTTGTCTAGACATTAAAAATATATTCCATATTTGAAAAGCTGTGTTACATCTTAATAACAGACGAGTCAGAGAAGATGTGTTCGCTCATCAGAGTGTGAGGGGGTTCAGCTAGTCTGAAAACCCCTGCTGTGCAGGACAGCACTTTACTAAACCACACGGAGTGGAGTACACAGCACACAGAGCTGAATTACAGCCCGGGAGCTTCTGAAAGCAGGAGAGATGATGAATTACAAAGCTCCCGCGTCCCTCCCCCCTGCACACGTTTGTTTTTGCGTCCTTGATGTTTACGACGCTCGCCTTCATTTGAGGTCTGGAGCCCCTCCCCTCGCCGCGAGGGGGCCCTACTTATGTGCTTAGGTGAATGACAGGGTAGGTCTCTGTCACCATCTGTTCGCGGCCCACGCTTCATTCCCAAAGCCCAAAATTGCACGGATCCCGGGCCCTAAACAGATCCCCCATTAGGACTCAGCTGTGTGAGCACCTGACGGGGGTGATGGGCGCAGCGTCTGTGCTGGAAAACGCGTAATCAGGGCTTTGGGATCCTGGCCTGGCTAGATGCCGTCATAAGAGGATGGAACCGGTGGTGTCATGGAATTACACTAGCCTGGAGGCCTGACACCTGAAATCTGACACCTGTGGAACACACATGTGTAGAAACTGCTTCAGCTTTACCTGCTACAGAGTTACCATTGTGATGTAGACTTGAGGGTCATGGATTCACATTTTAGAGGGTCACTACTGATACACACTTGAGTAATGTATTTTACCACTGTTAATTCAGTACAATTTCCTTAACACACAATTGTAACCAGGGGCCGGTTCTTATAGTAGCTTAAAAGCTCACATCGTACAGTACACTTTGTTGCATTCTGGGAATGTGAAGTATGCACAGTTGGCAAGTGAGTGGAACTGGACAAGGGTCTTTGATTATTTAGGGTCTCAGTTACGGTGTAAGAATAAGTCCACAATCCAGCACAGCAGCCACCCTCCCCCTCCTCCCCAGGTCCCTCTTTGCAGGACTGCAGGAAAAAGATGACCACATTGGTGTGACATTCAGGAAAACACCAGGCGCTTCAGTTCACTGCAGAAGACGGCATTCCCCTCCCGTAACTGTGGGCTGCCTTCCCTCATTGGCTGCCCATTTTAAAGAAGCAGATCAAGGGAAAGGGCTGGTTTATAACCAAAGAGCAGCACAACATGACCACGCCCCAGTGGAGGGACGGGGGTGTCCTTAAAGCCGTGTTTCAGAACAGGTGATCCAGAGAGAGGAAAGGCTTAAATTCCTAACAGAAGAGGGAGCGGGCTTTCCCGGAGATCTCGTTGAAAGGGGGTCGGAGGTGGGGTGGGGGTTGGGGGTTGGGGGGGGTGCTGTTCATTCCACAGCTGTAGGCCCACTCAGCCGCGTAAGAAAGGAGTCGCTCCGGTGCTCAGTGTGTCGGTCTTCAAAGCGGCTGACAGAGATCAGCTAAAGAGCGTGTGGGTGGCCCAAGTTTTTCTCCTGAGAGGGGAACAGAGGTGCACAGAGGAGAATCAGAGAAGCGGGGAGGCTAACCCTCTGGCTCCAGGCTCTGTTTGTGTGCCGACAGCATCCAATCCCTCCCCTTTTTACATAAACAAGGAATAAACAATACCATCCACAGATTGCTCAATGTTGAACAAACGGTCTGTCCTGTACAGAAAAGGAAGAAACGGAAAACAAAAGAGGGAGGGAGAGGGAGAGGGGGCGCATTTTGCATGTAACAACCTTGTCCGCTGATGTCACGCATTCCTGAAGTCTTAATGAGAGTAGGTGTGAGGGTGTGGGGGCTGCTGGGTGCCAGCTCTAACGTGGGTTAGGGCATGCACCAGTGGGTGATGAGCAGCTTGGAAAGCTGTATCTGAGCGGAAGTCTCTCTCTCCCTCCCTCACCGTTTTTTTCCATCTTCCTGCATGTGTGCGCGTGTCCATACAAGTGTGTGTATGAGCTTGTGTTCACAGATGACCGTACTGTACCAAATGATGTGTAAATTTACTTCAAAAGTGTTGTGTGTGTTTAAATATGTGTGCTTCCAAGAATGAGTGTGTTTGTGCGTTTGTTTCTGTGTGCTGTGTATGCGGTGTTATGAAAGTGTGTGTGTGTGTGTGTGTGTGTGTGTGTGTGTGTGTGTGTGTGTGTGAGCATGAGTGTGTATGTGTGTGTTACTGGTATCTCAGGATCGATAGCCTCTGTGCTTCTTTTGATAAGGGTATTTCTCTGGAGTTTCTCCTCGTTTGTTTGAGGGCGTTGTGGCCCCACCCTCAGCACTCACGTGCTGCCCGGCAACCACACATTGGCACACTTCCTCAAACTCAGGTTGCCACCACATTGCTCAAACGTTGTGAGAACGCTCCGTTAGCCCCGTTTCGTCCTGGCGTTGGCGGTGGAGTGTGGCGTGGAAGCTCACCAAACCCCGCTGTTTCCTGCCGAGTTCACATGCTGCTCCCTCAGGTCACTCTGAGGGCTGCGCTAATCTGGCACTTGCGCTCGGTTTGCGATGCCCTTCAGTCCAGCAGACCGTGCTTCACCTGCATTTGGCATTACAGGGACAGCTTTAATTATCAAACTCCCACACAGACTTCTCACAGTCTGGGGTCAAAGGTTAGATCTTCAAACCCCTCGCCAGCGTGCAGCTTCTTTCTTTTGCGTCATTTTGACACATCTTCCACTGTACACGGCTGGCCCACTGGTGCCTCAAAGTGACACGCTCCGGTGCGTTTTTACTCCCGTTTAAAATCGGGCCGGGAGAGTTTTCAGGAGCCTGGATGGCGTCCAGGCAGCAGAGCGAAGACAATGTGGTGGAGTGTGTTTATCCAGACGCAGTGTTTCATTTCTGCCTCACTTTGATTTAGTGTGAGTGCCGGGGGTTTGATCGTCCTCCAGCAGGGCCTCTCTCTCTCCCTCTCTCCCCCATCACTCTCTCCCTCTCTCTGTCTCACTCTCTTCCTCCTTCCCTCCCTCCCTCTCTCTGTCTCTCATCCTTCTCTTTAACTCTCTTCCTCTCTGTCTCTCCCTCTCTTCATCTCTCTCCTCTCTCTGTCTCTACCTCTCTCCGTTTCTTTCTCCCTGACTGGCAAACTTCACAGGGGACTCCATTGGGACACACCAGAACATGGCATCCCTGAGCTGGTATATATATAAAACGCAAAATGGAACCACCTACATGTTACCACGTTTTGCCCTCTTTGATGTTGCACAATTTAAAAGATTTCTCAGGGTGCTCTCTGCGAGAGTAAACTCAAGGAAAGGATTCATTCACACCTGGGATAATGGGGAAGAGAGGGAGGCACAATGACATGCTAGTATAGTATATTTGTTATATGTTTAATTGTGTTTGTTTGAAAGGGTTCCTGGTTTGCTCTTTGTACTTGCCCACTCAGGGAAAGTGTTTAGTTGGCCATTCACGCATTTATAAATCTGTGTTGTAAGGCCTAGTTTGCGTGTTTGGTACATCCAACCCAGAGGTTCATTTCCAAACTCTTAGGAAACCTGATATCAACCTCCAATTTCATATACATGTTAAATGCTAACTGCAGGTGGTGGACTACTGTTTCACAGAACAGCCCCACAGTTTACAGGTGTTGGTGTGACACAAGGTGTCCTGAGGCCATCCTTATGAGATGGTTGTGTTGCAGATGGGTTCAGCCATCATCACAATCACAGAACTGGAAAATAAACCAGCACTGTAACAATGGCAGCCACAACCCCCACTGAATCCAGCCAGTCGTATTAACAGGTTAAAACAATGACTCAGAAACTCACGTGGCAAGCAGTGTATCAGTGAAGCTGGACCCAAACACCATCTGGCTGGACTTTGTATTGAGGAAGTTTTGGGGTGTGTTTACACCAAGCATAGCAAAGACTGAGCCAAGTATTTCACACACTCTTTCACTCACACACACACACACACACACATATATGCAAAACACAGACACAATAAAAGTGATCACCTGTCTGGGTTATTAATATTCCCTCTGATTACTAATGTCAGACAATAGCAGAGGTTGTTGCCAGAGCGCAGGCTAGACTTGCTAATGACGGAGTCCGGAGGGGGCTGCAGGAGAAGGTCTGCAGGTTTGGAAGGAAGACCATTGTTGCCGCAACGCAGCCGTTTCCTGGAGTGTGGGCGGATAAGAATGGACCTCAGAATGCGTGAGATTTCGGAGGGGGACCCGGGGAGGTCTAGCTAATCCCCCAGCGATCAGCGATACACGGACCAGCACGTTCAGGGAGCCTCCACACAGACAGCAGGATGCGGGGGAGACCCGCGAGGCCCTTCTGCATTTGTTGTGCGGGGCAGAGTGTATCCTGTGTGTTTTTTTTTTTTTTTTTGGGCGTTTCCTCCTGTGCACGCCAAATCAGCACTGATCCAGGATCAGGGCCAAACCGCATCTGTTCATAACCAGCCGGCTGTCGGTTTCAGAAGCAGAAGCCGAAATTCAGAAGCAGATAAATGTTATATTCACTGTTTCATTCACATGTTTTTAGCTGTGCACTTTGCAGTGAGGAAGAGGATGACTCGACCACTGCTAATGCGTAGCACACAGCAGAGCGGTGGCCAGCAGTCATTTTGCACCAGAATGCTCACCACACACCAGCAGAGGTGGAGAGGGATTCATTTTAGCCAGTTAAACTGGGGTGGAGAGGTGATTACATGATCAAAGAGCTGGGGCAATGGGTGACACCCTTCTCTTTCAGTGAATGCTTGGGGATTTTTAAGAACTGCAGCGTGTCAGGGCCTTGGTTTGAACATCTCATCCAAAAGCAATGTCCCTTCCACAGCAGTGGGGCACTGGTTTTCCGCTTGGCTCAGACAGAAGACTGCCCCCTACTGGCAGAGTAATGCCACAAAAACAATAACAACCAGGTGCCGCCCAAACCTTGACTCCCTTAGCTTCAACCACTTGGCAGAGGAAGGCTGTGTGGTGGTATGGCTGCTGGTTCCTTTGTTTAATAAGTGAAAAACACCTGTCTGGATGCTTGACATCCACTGAAAGCAGTCAACACACTACTTAACTTTCAAGCTGTACAAGGCTTTTTCATTGCGAATGTTGCCTTTGACATCTAGTAAGGCTTCCTCAAAGCAGAGCTGAAGGCCTTTCCAAAGGATCATCAGATCTGCCGATATGCCTGCAGTCCTCACTGCCTACACTTTTAGACCGCTGCCGGCCGCTCCTGCCGATATGCCCGCGCCGGTGCACAGGGATAGCCCTTCTGCACGCTGTGCTCCAGCTGCGTGCGGTACGGCAGGAGCGGCGGGGGAGAGGCCCGGCCTCGTTTCCCAGCAGGAAGCCTGGCTACAGCCTTTCCACATGGTGTTTATTGTCTCTCTCTATCTGCCTCAGAGTGGATCAGAGTGGAGGGCCGCCCGCATTTTCACTCCTCCTCTGCGAGAGAAAAGCAGGGAGGGAGGGAGAGAGGGAGGAGAAGAGGAACAGCCGGCACAGACTCTGCCCCCAGCCGCCTCGGCACTGACTTACCATAACTTACCACGTCGCTTTCCAGAGCAGCGATGCCCACGCAGATCTGCGTTGAGGGGCTGAATGGCACTCCCCAGTCAAAGGGGGGGTTAAGGGGGGGTTACGGGTTTTCTCAAGCAGAGATTGGATACATCAGCCCCCCCCCCCCCCCACTGCTGCAGTGTTTTCTGCTGAGTTCCACACTTTTTCTCACACACTCTGACGTTTGTTTCATACCATTTAAGGAAACAGTTTAACCTTGTTTTTTCCTCCCATACGTGTTTGAAAAGGAAAACATCTGCACATTTTATTCATAGAAAGAAAAACAGAGGATGATTAAAAAAAAAAAAAAAAAAGAAATATCGCCAGAGGCCGATACTTGTTTGAAGTCAAAACAGTAGGTAATAATAGTAGGCCTTTTTGCGCTTTTACGTCGACCTTGTTTGAGTTTCTTTCCAAACTTTAAAAGGGCTGCTGGAAGTGATGGTGGGGTTTGTTTGACTGGCCCGGCTCTCGGCAGAGCGTGTTCTCCTCCGGAGAAGTGTATACAGAAGCAGGCGAAGCCGGACGGGCACACGGAGCACCTGTCCGCTAACATACACACGGCGATGGCGCTGTTTAATCCGCGCAGATCGATGTGTTTACGTCGGCCATGGTCCAGCGGCGGTGAGCGATCGCCCCGCTGATCCTCTCCAGCCGTGTAATCTTAAACAGACGCGCCGCTGGAAGAAACGCCAGGCATGATGTCTCATTCCTCCGATCCGCTTCCTCTCGGTCGCGCACAGCTCCAGGGTTTCACCTAACACAGGCAGGGTAACGGTGCAGCGAAAGCTGCCTTTGTGTCAGGAGCCGAGTGT
This sequence comes from Megalops cyprinoides, assembly GCF_013368585.1. Lineage (NCBI taxonomy): Eukaryota > Metazoa > Chordata > Actinopteri > Elopiformes > Megalopidae > Megalops > Megalops cyprinoides. The sequence continues at coordinate 2,101,549 of NC_050592.1, forward strand.
AACTTTCATGTGCTTTGTACCTAAATCATGGACAGATTGAAGAGCCACCTTTGGACACTTTTTTCTGAGAAAAACATCTTAAAGATATACACAGTGAAAGTGATTGGTTGGACATACTAAGGGTTTATCAGCCTGCCTGTAAGGACTGGCTGCTACTGTTTGTTCCTGAAGGTTGAAGCAGTTTAAATCATTTTCATTTTCATACTTTTTCTTTTTTCTTCAAATACTTTTTTTGCTTTTTCAGTGAGATGTGCAGTGTGTTGTGATGAAATAAGGTGCAGTGAAACAGATTGTGAGAAGGTGTGAGAGGACTCAGTTTTATAGGTCTGTTAGTACTCTGGGAAGGGCTTGACTGTTTTGCACGAAACACGCTGTCTCCATTTAAGGGTTTTTACTGTCGCATCTGTTGTTATGTTGGTGTTCGGGAGGGTTATCTTTTACCCAAACACAGATTTTAGGAGTCAGTGTGTGTGTATGTATATGTGTGTGTGTGTGTGTGTGTGTGTGTGTGTGTGTGTGTGTGTGTGTGTGTGTGTGTGTGTGTGTGTGTGTGTGTGTGAGAGAGAGAGAGAGACGGTGTGGGGGGGGTTAGAGTCAGGGGATTCCCAGCACTGTATGCGGCAGGCCCATTTGAAGTGAAGTAGAGCATAATGGGAGTTTTCAGATGGGGGGGCTGGGATTAACAGGTCCTTCCATGGGACCAATCATGTAGCAGAATACTGCAGAATAACCTGAATTCTCAGTGCCCAGTTACATTCCATTATTACATTACATTCTTGGCAATTAGCACTATACTAGGTTACTTTTTCTTTACGTGTTATCCATTTATACAGCTGGCTATTTACTGAGGTGATTCTGGGTTAAGTACTTTGCACAAGGGTACGACAACAGTGCCCCAGCAGAGAATCGAACCAGCAACCTTTAGTTTACGGGTCCCGCTCCTGACCACTATACTACACTGCCAGCCCATGTTATGCAGAGTCTCAATGCATAGCTGCATACCAGTGCAGAGGTCTCAGTGCCCAGTTACATTCTAACACTAAGATCTTACTGCCACGTTACAGCATAATGTTGAAATTTCAGGGCCATGTTATGCCCCGGTGTCTCAGTGCCTTGTTTTGTACTCACACTAACACCAAGAGGTGTGTTAAACTGCAGGCCCTCTGTACAACCACTGGCTGGAGTCTTTCAAATGTGATCCACGATCAACCAAACGCAGGTGTTAATGCAGGTTATCAGAGGACCTGCACTGCCCTCAGGAAAGACCATCACTCCCTGGAGGCCCCCGATCCTGTGTCCAGGCTGTTCCTGTTCCAGAGAACTCCGCTGTATGTTTGTGGGTTGTTGCTGTTGTAGGAGCCGAGGAGAACAAACATAAATCAGCTCACACTCTGCCTTAAGACAACATAGCTGTGTGTAGTAATCACTTCGTGGTTCTGGAAGGGTAAGGTCCAAGAGGAGCTCCTGCACCCCCCACCTCGAGGCGGTGGGCCACTCACCGCGCTGGTATTCGAGCATGTTTGGAACGGCAGCCCAGGCCTTCTGAGTCACTGAACCCTCCGCTGGAGACAGAAATCTGTTGTGGTTCATAGTACATCGTGCGCAACAACTGTGAGAATTTGTCTGGTTTGTCATTCAATGAGCAACACACCCCCCCCATCCCCCCCAACCCCAACACCCCCACCCTCAACTCCATCTCGCGTCAGGCTGAGTGCAAAATTTTTTTCCGGGAAGCAAAGCTGAATATCGTCACTTTCTGGGTTCGATCACCTTTGACGTCATGGCCCTTGCTGGGGGGGTGGGGGTAGCGGGGGGGGAGGGCTCCTTTGGGAATTTGTGTTCCCGTCAAACCGCCTGCTCTCCTCTCAAGCTCAGAGCTACATGCTGTCCTCTCTTTTGACATTTAAGCCTGACACGGAGAAAAAGAAAATACAACCCGAACAACATGTATTTATATATCTGTGTTTGGCATCTCTGTGAACGGAGGGTTTTCATCTCCACTGTGGCGTGTATTCGTTGCGTAATCCGCACTGATTGCCTGCCACCATGCTTTTCCTGTGAAGCCCACCTTCCTCCAGGGACCATAAACACACTCGCGGAGTGAGTGGGCCGAGTCACTGTAGCCTGAGTGGGTTTGTGTTGTTAAGATAATCAGGTCCCAGATGATGTAATCAGCCTGCAGTACCACATGCCAGTCTCAGCCTTTCCGATGGCTCAAAGCTCGTGTGCTGTTCTTAAACTTCTATCTGTGAGATACTTGGCTTGGTGCAAAAAAGAAATTTGAGCTCTGCAATGGCCTAATCCAGGTTTTAGCTGAAGGTCCAACAGTGCTTTAACAGCTTGTTGGTATGCTAGCTTGCTTAGCCTTCCTTCACTACTGCTTTTTTTACAAGCCAGATACACAGAACTTACAGGTTACACAGCAGATGAAGCAGTTTGTCAAAGGGACAACCTCAGTGCCTCATTCTCACCTCTGTCTCACTCCTTTCAGACATACCCTTGTTAGAACAACTTTCCTACAATCTGTCGGGATGTGTTTGTAGGGTTGGCCACTGCACTTCACCATTCACTCATCCTGTAGGTATCCTGCATTTGACCAGACTGGACAACTCAAACAACTCGGGGGAGCGAGGTTGGTAGGGAATTCTTCTGCTGTCTGCAGTGAGTGTCAGGGAACCTTGAATAACCTCAGGTTTGCATCACCTGAAAAACAGAGCCTCCTACACCCCCCCCCCCACTCCACTTATCGCTGTCAGTGGCAGGTAGGGCCTGCAGGCCCTGAAACCCAAGCCCCCTGCCCTGGGGGGGACCCCAGGGTGTCCTCATTAGTGGGAAGCACTGCTAATGATGTGAAGCGGGGTAAACCTGCGGCTCTGGCACCAACACTCCCCAATTCATCACCTGACACTGCTAGGGTGGGGGGAGGGGGGGGGGGCCTTTTTAAAACACCGTAAGTGGTGATGTTTTGGGACAAACGGGCACGTCGGATCACAGAGGAGTATTTATGAACCCCCGAAAAGAGGCGGGGGCGCTTTGTCTTTTCCAGCCGAAAACACCCCCCCCCCCCCGGCGTCTTTGTCTCACAAAGGCCTGAGAGAAATTTGAATCTGCGGCTGAGTGGCTTTCTTTGAAGCCGTCTCCGGTGTTGCTGTGACTCCTTTGTGCCGTGCGTGAAGCAGGAAGCGCATATATCTGCATGGGATTAATTATGTTCTCAGATGTAATTATTCACGTTGGGAGGCGAAAAATGATCCTCACTCCCAGCTCTGTGTGCGTAGCATGCCGGCTACCACATGACTTTCTGACATCGTTGCTGTAATGTTATACCAACTTGATAATGTTGCTACAATGTTAGAACAATATTGAGCAAGTGTGATTAATGAGCTGGGGTCTGTGGTGTCAGGCTAAACAGCACCTAGGAAACACAACAAGTGTGTGAAGTTTGTCATACAATCAATGAACTGTGGGGACTCACGCATACCTCATGTTCACAGAAACACATTACACACAGACACACACACCCACACACACACACACATGGGTGCACGCTCATACACACCACATCTCCAGTAATGATGTATCTAGTGTGAATCGGAGGTCATCTCTTACATCTTTTCCACGGTATTAGCTCATCTCCATAGGTGGTCTGCATACCCTTCCTAAATATTTACAGGTGAACTCAAACATAAAGAGCCCATAGGCCTGCGAGTGTCTGTGTCTCATGGATCAATGGGCTTTTTTCCTGTATTCTTGCATGGGAAGAGCTTTATCCCTCCTTACGCATTTCTACCTGTCCTCTGGTGGTGTGTTATTTTTATAGGATTTTATTGTGTTGCAGAGATGAGTTTTCCTTCAGTTGCAGCTCCATCCCACCCAAGTTCCCGTTCACTAGCCATCCCTCTAATCATAAAGCTATAAATGGTAAAAGTAATAGTCTTTTAGTAACAGAAGTAACAGATCTCCTCTCTTTCTCTCTCTTGCAGTCAAATTCAAAATGAGCTGTACTGGCACAACAGCCTGAACACCTGTCACCTGTGTGGATGAAGCTCTCAGCCCTGTAATGTATAAGCTAATGCTGGTTCTGTTTGGTTCTGTTTTGGCGTTGCAGGTGCTGAACCAGGTCAAGACGACAACATGAGCGAGAGGTTTGACTGTGATAACTGTAAGGAGTCCCTGTACGGCCGCAAGTACATCCAGGCCGAGGACAGTCCCTATTGCATCCCCTGCTACGACAGCCTGTTCGCCAACACCTGTGACGAGTGCAAGGAGCTCATTGGACACGACTCCAGGGTGAGGAGGCTTTGGTCCAATAGGAACCCTCTAATGATGAGTGTAGCCGTGACAAACCATCCCTAAGGACACACAGGTTTAAAAAAAAAAAAGCCCGAGGCCACTTTGGACACTGAATGGTCACCAGTGGTCATGCAGTGGACTTCTTTGTGGAAAGAAGCGGTTTCAGGCGAAATTGAAGGACTAGAAAGTGGTGTCTTGATGTCTTTGCACTGTTATCATGCTAGGATGTTGTTTCATTGGTTCAAAATTAATGAGCCGATTAGAAGTCCCGTTAGGAATACTAACATTAAAAGTGAGTGTGTGTGTGTGTGTGTGTTTTACTGCATTTAAACAGCCAATACAGCCATTTCCTATCATAGGAACTCCTCATGCACAAAGAGCAGCTGTCGGAGTTAATCTCTCCCTGTCCTTCCAGACTGGCCTTGCACTGATATACACCCCGCAGACTGACGCTGAAATAACTCCGAAACGACAAAACAGAGAAAACAAACTAAATCAAGTCAGGAAAGACAGCGGTGTCCTTTGAGTCTCCTCCAGTTTTGGCATAACCTTGTTCCCGCTAGCTGTAACTCCCTGGAAGTGCCAGGCGGGCAGCCACCCATCACAGAAACCCATAAACACCCGAATGGGCCAGTGGGACAGAGCCAGGCTACGGCTACAGCATCACCGTGCACGAGCAGCCAATGAGTTATTGACACTCCTGGAGGAACAGACAATAAATAAGCCCTTGTTTGTTTTGGCCGCCCTCCGTTCAGACAATAAACACGGCACTCCCCCAAATGGGCCTGCCTCCCTCTCTGTCTCATTACGATTTATCTGAGTGTTTTCAGGCAAAATTATGACCCAGGAACATCCCCTCTCTTGTTTCTTTCACCCTCGACTTATAACCAGAAACAAATGTCCTTGTTTGTGTAAGCAGTTGGAACAACTTCCACTTCCCTTATCAGCTGAAGCGGAAGTTTTTATTGACTGATGTAGAAAGAGTCACTTCATGGGGCACCAGCTGATTTGTCCTATTAAGGGACACTTAACTTTGCAGCATGGCCTGGATATATTGTGTGTATTGGGACAAGATTTGTATGTTTATATGTACATTTATATGTTTATATGTTGTTTATATCTAAATTGGCTTTGAGTGACCCTTGACCTCTGTTGCCGTGGAACCCCAGGAGCTGTTTTACGAGGACCGGCACTACCATGAGCACTGTTTCCGCTGTTTCCGCTGTGACCGATCGCTGGCGGACGAGCCCTTCACCAGCCAGGAGGAGGCACTGCTGTGCAATGACTGCTACTGCAACGAGTTCTCCTCCAAGTGCGTGGCCTGCGACAAGACCGTCATGCCAGGTACGCCTCGCACCGTTTACCGCGACCATGCCCAGACACGCTCCCGCCACTCTCACTTCGGTCGCGGCTACCGGCGAATTATCCAGCTATCTGACTCACACCAGTTCAAATCTCTAACCATATGTGCATCAGCAAGTTATCTCAGTACAATCTGGTGTTCGATAGTTTAGGAAACGTGTTCGTGTAAATGTGTCACCGTATATGAGCGAGAAAGCTTTAGCTGGCTTCCCACCTCAGGTTCTGTCTGTTTCCAGAGAACAGAACATCAAGAGGGCGTGTGAGGGAAACCATGCTGAACCCAGGTCCGGTGCTAACGTTCCGATTTTAATGTGATAAAGCAAGAAAAGTGGTCTGACAGCGGAGAATGGAAAAAAGCTTTAAAAGGCCTGTGAGAGGTTGTGCATATTCTCCACACGTTTCCAGAGGCTGGGGGAGGCAGAGAAGAGTTAATGGGTCCTCACTGAGACGGGATGTGACAGAGTAATTGCCGGTTTGCCTGATGGCCTGTCTCTCAGCCAAATCCGCGCACTTGGCGGCCCGCCAGTGTCTGATGATAACAAGAGATTAGCCCGTAACTATTTCAGCAGAACAGTATCAGCCAAAAAAGAGTCATAAAATAACAAATGAGCCGGGGTGAAACTCTCTGTGTTTTTTAAGGCTGGGATATTTAGTCTTTTTCAGACCAGAAAAAAAAAAACGAGTGCTTACCCTCGGGGCTTTGTGTGTCTGTCAGTGTCATGCTGCCCTCGCGCCCAGAGGAGAACTTTTTCTCAGTGTTGCTGGGACGTTGCAGAAACGTGATGATGTGGGGGTTGCTGCCTTGCTGAAGGCTCATTACAGGAGCTTTTGTGGGATAGCCAGGCCTGGCTCCACTGTAAGAAGGCAGCAAATGTCTTTTCCTCCTGTGATTTTTTTTTTTTTCTCCTAAGAGGTTTCATTTGAACTCCACAACCTGTGAGCAGAGAAAGTGACCTAGCACTCAGACGCCTGTTACACGAGCCTCACAGCGCCGGCTTTATTGTTTGGCTTGTTTTGGTATGTAAGGGCCGGCGGAGGATAAGGCACTAGACAGCCGTATCTTTTAGAGACTCACTGTTGCCTAACTCCAACGGCTTTTATCTATGATTCACGGTTAGTCTGTGTTACAGTGCGATGGCGCAGGGATGTTCTGGTCCCAGAGGTGGAGCTGTCTTAGAACCTCTTAAATCACCTCGACCACTAACCGAGCCGACGGGACCCCCTGCAGCCATTGCTTCGGTTTATAATCAGGTGTTAAGCCCTCAAGTGCTTTACGAGAATGGGAAAAGGGGAAAGAGACAATGGTTTATCTTACGAGTTTTAATGGGATCCTCAAGACTCCTGCTTCATCCTTCTGGATTCCTCGAACGTTCAGAATGTTTGACTTGTCCTTCCAGCATCAATGGGCTTTTGCTGGGTTTTAAATCAAAGTTATATTCGACTGCAGTTAAACAGCGTCACCACCGCTGCATCCGATTTCGCCATGCGACTGGTTTCCTCTTTGTGACCCCAGCTTCATGCGATTTCTGTGGCATGGCCTTGTCGTACCCATCCAGGGTACGTTCCCACCCCAAAATCTCTTGCACGAATCACACGTGGCTCTGGTGCGGAGACACATTCAGGGGGAACATTGTGTGAGAGGCCTGTAAAGCATCGCCTGTGAGCGCTGACGTGCAACGCTGTATATCCAGCTCCCGGCACTGTAAGAGGGAGTGATAGCTGCGTCCTCACCTTCTCCCCGACGCGTGATGCATGAACTCAGAGAGGGAATATTTCATCAGGAGAGTCGGGGCTGGTAAAGACAAGCACAGCCTCACTCTGAGCACCGTCTGTGCTATAAATCAGCTCTGATACCATTAATGGGGCCCTATACTGCACTACACACTCTGCTATTCTGGGGCCCTACACTGCACTACACACTCTGCTATTCTGGGGCCCTACACTGCACTACACACTCTGCTATTCTGGGGCCCTATACTGCACTACACACTCTGCTATTCTGGGGCCCTATACTGCACTACACACTCTGCTATTCTGGGCCCCTATACTGCACTACACACTCTGCTATTCTGGGGCCCTATACTGCACTACACACTCTGCTATTCTGGGGCCCTATACTGCACTACACACTCTGCTATTCTGGGGCCCTACACTGCACTACACACTCTGCTATTCTGGGGCCCTATACTGCACTACACACTCTGCTATTCTGGGCCCCTATACTGCACTACACACTCTGCTATTCTGGGGCCCTACACTGCACTACACACTCTGCTATTCTGGGGCCCTATACTGCACTACACACTCTGCTATTCTGGGGCCCTATACTGCACTACACACTCTGCTATTCTGGGGCCCTATACTGCACTACACACTCTGCTATTCTGGGCCCCTATACTGCACTACACACTCTGCTATTCTGGGGCCCTATACTGCACTACACACTCTGATATTCAGGTACTACATGTGTTTTACTCATCTCTCTCGTATTCCTTCTCACTCCCTCCCTTTCCCTTTCCTCATCTTTAATCTCTCTCTTCTATCTCCTTTCATTCATTGTAACCCTTTCCCTTTTTCATGTTTTTTCTCTCCCTTCCTCCCTTTCTTCCTTCTTCCCTATCTCCCTCCCTCTCTCTCACTCTCTCCCTCTCTCCTTCCTCTCCTTCCCCCCTTCCCCCGTCCTTCTCTCTCTATCCCTCCTTCCCTCCCTCTCTCTCTCTCTCCCTCTCTCTCTTCTTCCCCTCTCTCTCCCTCTCTTTCTCTTTCCCTCTCTCCCTTTCTCTCAGGCACGCGGAAGTTGGAGTACGGGGGCAGCACATGGCATGAGGCCTGCTTTATCTGCCACAGCTGTGAGCAGCCAATCGGCTCCAAGTCCTTCATCCCGGACAAGGACGAGCACTACTGCGTGCCCTGCTACGAGAACAAGTTCGCCCCCCGCTGCACCCGATGCAAGCAGGTGAGAATGAACAGGGCTCATCCTCTGTCTGCACCAGCACACCTGCCCCCAGGTGAACAGGTGAAGGGCAGCAGGAGTGCTCTCACAGGCCTATGTCCTCACAACGTTGCTGAAATGTTGTGGGAAATGTTTGATATTTGTTTCTGCTAGGAATGACTGTGGGGCTTGCTGTGAGTGGGCTTCTGTCTAGGGTTTTAGCTCTTTTTCTGGGTTCCCTAGCTGTGGTTCCTCAAAAGTGAGATAATCAGCGGAGGTGTTATTGGGCTGGGTCATTCCTCACACACACAGGCTCGACTGGGTTATTCACATGGGCAGCAGCCATGTTCGTTTGATAGAGGAAAGATCACAAGACTTAACCCTTTAATCACCATGGAGATGCTCAGTTATGGTAAATAATGCAGTCTGCCTCTGTCCATGTAGGAATACAAGGGTTGTGTTCAGAGAAGATACTCTGTACTTTTACCCTCACAAGGAGACTTTGTCTGCATTCATTTTCTGGGTATGATGAGCCCTGGGTTTCGGCAAACACTGTCTTACTGTTGCAGTCAGACACAGAAACACTGCTGACATTCAGTGGCATTACTGCTGGAAAATGAGCCATCAGGCAGTGTGTCACCAGTGGTCTGATACATGTCTGCACTCATTTCCAGCCTTTCTGAGGGAAAATCAGTCCTTCAGAAGAGTCTCACTGTCTCAGTACCTCTCAGGAAACAGGTTTCCCTTCAGGAACTTGTGGTTTCATGGCTAATAATGGATTTAATAAGGTGAATGAGGGCTGTAGACGATGCAAAAACACTCAGACCAACTTCAGGAACTGGGAATATGTCTGTCCAGCGAGACCAACACAAGGCGAGGGGGTTACATCAGAAATTTGAGGTCTGAGGTTTGCATTCATCTCGCTTCAGGTGTGTGTGGAGACAAGGTCACTGTTCTAAAATTGGTGATTCCGAATTGGATAAAAAAGGGCAAAATCACAAAGAAAATACATGTGTATAAGTTTTCTTTTTTTGGATGTGTAGAAGTTTTCTTTTTTAACACAGATGAGGTGGTAGAGTGGGTGTGGTTCTGTGCATATGATTGACAGCAGTAGGCGTGTCCCGCTGACCCCGCTGCCCCTCCCTCCCTCCCAGGTCTTGGCGAAAGGGGGCGTGACCTACCGGGATGAGCCGTGGCATAAGGAGTGCTTCGTGTGCACGGGCTGCAAGATGCAGCTGGCTGGCCAGCACTTCACCTCCCGCGACGACAGCCCCTACTGCCTCAAGTGCTTCGGCAACCTGTACGCCAAGAAGTGCGAAGCCTGCAGCAAGCCAATCACAGGTAACCCCGCCCTGCGACCCGACAACTTCACTGGTCCATTTACAAAGCCTGCAGCAAGCCAATCACAGGTAACCCTGCCCTGCGACCCGACGACTTCACTGGTCCATTTACAAAGCCAACAAATCATTAATAAGACAGCTTGAGCAGGACAGCCCGATGAATTTTGCCCCTTGTTGTTTTGTGCTGTTTGAACTAGTCAAACCAAACAGTTCTGACAGGGCTGCAGTGCAATGTAGTGGTAGGGAGCTGGACCGTTAACTGAAAGGTTGCCGGTTCGACTCCCCGCTGAGGCTATGCTGTTGTACCATTGGGCAAGGTACTTAAGCCACAACTGCCTCAGCACACATCCAGCTGTATAAATGGATCACAGGGTAAAACTGCCTCAGCACACATCCAGCTGTGTAAATGGATCACAGGGTAACCGATGTAAGGTAAGAGCGCCTGCTAAAGGACAGTAATGTGATGTGATGCTCTGGCCTTTTCGCCCAGGTTTCGGCGGGGGGAAGTACATCTCATTCGAGGATCGGCAGTGGCACCAGTCCTGCTTCACCTGCTCACGCTGTTCCGTGTCGCTAGTGGGCGCCGGTTTCTTCCCCGAGAGGGACGAGATTCTCTGCCGCGACTGCAACAGCAACCTATAAGCCCCTCCCCCCACCCAATGCCCCGCTCCCCAAGCCACGCCTACACCCTGCACACCAAAACACAGGTGTACCACTCAAGCACCACCCCACCTCTTCCTCAAACATCTCCTGGTGCCTACAAAGGAGCTGTTCACACACCTGTCCAAATTTCTGCTCGTGCGCTGGAGAGATCACTCCCCACACTGCAACTTGCAACGAATCCTAACATTTCCTTTAATTTCAAAGCAAGCCAACATTTCAGTAGGCAGACCTTTTTAATCAGAGCAGGGGGTTATTCAAAATAAAAAAAAAAATCCTTACTTACCATCTTGAATACGATAGGCTTGACAGTCACTGTTTTTTTTTTTTTTTTTAGAAAACCTTGAATTTCAAAAGCAGTCTGTGCCGTCATGTAGAGTGGACACTGCACTGTAACCAAAGCCCACCGCAGACTAAGTGCCTTAGATACAGCACCGCGTAGAGTGTGCTGACATGAATCTCTATGCAAGTACTACACAGCAAAGGACTGGAGGGTATTCCAGGCCCACCATCATTGAGTCAGTCATGAGAGTGTTTTGTTTTGGGGAAACTTGCTGGTTTTACATTTCAAACCCTGCAAAACCTCCGTTATCAACTTCTGCTGTAACTGATCCCAGAGCTGCCCTTCATCCAAACCAGCTCACACAGACCGAGACCCCAACCATGTTCAGTCCTATTTCCCAGCATGCCGTTGGCTGAAACAGTTCCTGTTTGTTTCGCTGGTGGCTCCTTCCTCTCTGCATAAACGCTAATTAAATCTAGCTTTAATGCACTCTTGTTCACAAGTTGCCAAACAGCAAGTGAGTTCGATGTCTTTTAACAAATGGGAGACAGAGAGCAGAGGAAAATGTTGACCCAGCTCCCGATGAAGAGCACAAGCTTGTGTCTGTCTTTGGTCAGGGAAGTCTCCGGTCCCTGTATGAGCTGCAGACATTGGGGGCAGACTGCAGCTTGTAATCTGTGATGTTTGGGCAGGACAGACATTCTGAGGGCGTTGCATCCAGACAAACTGAACACCTGGACCAGCCCACAGCTCTCAGATTTGAGCTGGGTCCAGCACCTTAGGCAGGTGTCCGGTAAGACCCCGACTGAGGTCTCTCCAGACACCGCACCCCGCTTTGTGAGGTCGGCCATGTGTCGCCTGGGGTTCAAGTCTGGATTTAATTGCATTTCCAAAGTTCTCTCGTCAGCGAGAAGGTTTGTTTGGAGAATGGGCTTTAAGCATTACGTATACATATTCTCATGCCAAAAAAGTAAGAAAAATCCGTAGATTTATTTTTGCTTTCTCCAAACAGACAATTTTTAAGGTTTCTTTTCTTTCCTTTTCTTCTTTTTTTGCACAAACGCATCACCACTAATGCAAAACTCACATAAGAAGCCACAAAAAAAATTATATTTAGAAAATTTTATGTATATTGAAATTTAAGGCGAGAGTGAGTCACTATATAATCACTGCGCTGTCACGGCTATTTTTTATCATAAATTTTTCCATGTTGTTCATGTTTCAGTCATTTTAAGCACACCATCATATTTACCTATATATTTCTTGCATTTCTGGTCGAAGAACGTTTCTGGATGTGTAGAAGTTTGTTTTGCTATGGATAAGCGAATGGATAAGCATGGTCTATGTGTACAACCTTGAGACTCAGTCACCAGATCAGATGTCACTTACTGCAAAAACAAGAAAGAGGGGAAGAACAGACAAGAAAGAAAAAGAATGAAAGAAAGAGGAATGAACTTTCACGGCTGTTACACTGAATTCTGAAGTAGTTGATTTTAATATATTTTCACTTCAAATACAAAAACAGACATGCTCAATAAATATTCATAAGCATGACACCTAGTGTTGAAATAATTTTCTTGAAGCATAATCCATGCACACACATGCACACAAAAAGCAATATAGAGTTATATCCTTGTACATGACCTATATGTCACATGACCACTAATTTTTCTATTTCAGCTATTTTGGTAATTGACTTCATTTTAATGTTTTCATGAGCTCATCACAGCTGTCTTTATTTCTTGTCTCTTTGTATGCCATCTTTATTAGCAGTACTATTGCTACTATAGCCATTATTATTGTTAAGAATGATTGGGCTAGCCCCACAGACACTGCGCAGCAATATGTAAACAACATAACCAATATTATGCAATGCATGTTGTTGTCATTCATGTTGTTTTTCTTTACAATTGTAATAATAATTATTGATATTGTTATTATTATTATTAGTTTGTCACCTATGGAAAATTTCTAAAAAAGAAAATATATATTCCACTATTTGAGCTTTGATGCTGGCAATTCAGAGTTGACTTAAATGCTTTTTGATGCCTTAAGAGTTTAAAAAAACATGCCATCAATTTCAGAGCATGATTAAAGAGTAATTTCAAAACAGAACAAGGAAAGAAAAACTTTATTGTGATAAAAATTGTTCATTTATATGATTTGTTTATAGAAGCCTATATGAATAAATTTAAATGGGGAAGATTCACCGTTTTGTAATCTTTGCCTTTGTGTTCCCTTCCTGGTTAAAAGCTTCCTCTGAACACAGCTTCTCTTGCAAAGCTGTCTCTCGTGTCACAGAGCTGTTGTGGAAAAAGTTGTGCGTTAGCTGCCATACCACCTCCCAAAGTGTCAGCATAGTACCCATCCCAAGGGAGCTCGCCCTCTCTGTAACTCTCACATAGCAGTCAAACCTAAATCAATCCCCTCATCGCCGATCAGCGGTTCACAGCAGGAATGGAGTCCGAATACATGAATTCATGATCGTTTCTCCTGTTTGAAATGTATGTGTACCATTGGGCCTTCTGACTGGAGGCTCAACTGGGGGACTCCCTGACTCCAGTACAGGGTTTTGGATCATCTTATCCAGCCCCAAAACCTAACTGTTACACTGAGTAAACCTGAAACTGATCTGAGATCAGTGGCTTCCGGGTGAAAGCGTATCTGCCAGCGTTAGCCGTAGTTAATGGGCGTCTGCCAGATAAATTCCTGTGATGAGGAGTGCCAAAGACTGAGGCAGCCGCTGCCACTTTTACTCAACTGGGAATTGAACACAGACCCTCCTGGTGTCATGGCAACGGATCAAAACAGCATGGGTAGCCTGTTCCCCTCTGGATAGGACTGAGAGCGGAGGAGCCGATGGGATGTGAGCAGGGGCATTGACCCGCGGTGAACGTGAGTTGGCTCCAGGGCATGCTCGCTACGCTACTGCGCTTACACTAACACAGGCCAGAGGCAGCGCGCTGGCTGTGTGAGGGGCCAGGAGAGTGTGTGAAACAAACACACTATGAACAAACCCATGGCCGGATACTGTCTCCTCCCACAGACCCCTACCCCACCCCAACCCCACAAATCCTGCTCCTTTTTCAGATTTTTTCACCAAAAAAGGAAATGGAAAACTAAAAGGGGAGGGGTGTAGTGTGTGTGTGTCTGTGTTGGGGGGTGGGGGGGGGTGTTGGTGTTGTAGGGGGAATCTGAACATCTGGATTTCATCCCAGTCACTTTCGCTGGGGGGTCAGTTGTGCACATAGCCTTCAGATTTATGGAGAGCAGCCCGCAAGAGAGAGGTTCCCACATGCACCCTAAAAGAAAGAGGGGGAGAATCCGGTCACCCCCCGTCTTACAGAGAGGGGGTCCTGCTTCAGTGTGAGGCTTGTTCCCCCCCTCCCCCCGCCCCCGGGCTTTAGAATTATGCGTCAGTAAGGTGCCCCGGAGAGCAGGAAGTGGCCCTTGTGGGGGGGGGGGGTCGGGGACACAGGGGCCGAGGCACTGGGGAGAGGGCCTGCTCTACACCCCCACGGAGGGGACATCACTTTCAAATGTCACCCTGCTCCATCTTATGTAAGGATCTGTACACTGAGGAAGTGGCTGTATGTGAATATCCGTCTTTGCTTTCTTTATGCATTACTCAGTTTGTGTGTGTGTGTTCACATGCCTGTGCATGTCTGTACATTCAGTCTGCTCTTCATGATCTTCCCTTCTGTTTCCATCATCCTGGTCATTGTCACGACAACACAAACACTGTGTCCAGCTTTCTAAAATGTCTGTTGAAATCTTTGCTGCTTCACCCAGATCAAGTCCGATTTTGGTCCTGACTGGACCCAGCTACAGGGAAGCTCAGGGTTAACAGTTCTTTTCACACAGCACTTAACTGCACAGTGAGTTCAATGTTCAGCACACATAAATACCCTCTCCTATGCATGGATCATGGAACATTATTGTTAGATTCAGAGTAGAAAAGCAAAAATAAAACCTTTTCAACGCTCCTCACCCCCTCCCCCAACCCCTCCTTCAGCACGTACTCTACCCAGCTCCTGATCCAGGCCCCAGACCTCTCCGGCCTGGACTACTGCAGTTCCCTCCTCACCGGTCCCCCTACATGTGTGATCAGACCACTGCATCTCACCCAGAATGCTACTGCTCAGCCCGCCCACAACCTCCCCAAATACTGCTGCGCTTCACCCCTGCTGATCTCCCTGT
This sequence comes from Megalops cyprinoides, assembly GCF_013368585.1. NCBI lineage: Eukaryota > Metazoa > Chordata > Actinopteri > Elopiformes > Megalopidae > Megalops > Megalops cyprinoides. The sequence continues at coordinate 2,116,619 of NC_050592.1, forward strand.
GTTGGCTGCCGGCTAACGGCTCTCAGCCAACCTGGCAGCGAGGGAAACGGCTCCCCCTTATCCTCAGTGAATCATCAGACCCTCCACCCCAGCCGGGTCATCGGGTTCTGTAGCTTCACGAGGCCTGGTCATCCTTCCCCTTCCCTCCCGCTCGTCCCAGTCACGTCCTCTGTCTGTCCAGGCCAGGACGTCACTCAACGGTCAGTGATCTGGACAGCGCAGGCACTGGTCATCTCCCAGTGTAGACTGCACTTAGCCTCCCTGACCCAATAATAACTGCACTTCCCTTATTAATGTAGAGTGTTCTGTGGTGCATATATGTACAGCGTTGGTGTGTTTATGGAAGGGGCTGCTACATGTTCGTAAATGGTCAGTTGTGTCTAATAAAGTTGTGCAACTTTATTAGATGCAGTTTGAACCCTTTTTTGTAAGTCACTCAGGATAAGAGTGTCTGCCAAACGCATAAATCTAAACCTAAATGTAAGCATCATGTCGAACTGAATCCCTCTAGTGGTGAAGATGTGCAACAACAGGCACCAGAACCACTAATTCGCTCATACACTGTTCTGCTGCCAAGCCACATTTCAAGAGAATGGCTCAAGTTGAAGGAGTTATCAATGTAAAACTGTGTGTGTGTGTGTGTGTGTGTGTGTGTGTGTGTGTGTGTGTGCAGACACAGATCTAAGTGACAAATTTCTCTGTAAAAAGCTTCCTTCTTAATGAGTCTTTTGTTAAATTAATCCAGACAAACTAACACTATGGTAGCTGACGTCTCTTAACACAATAAAGTTTATGCAACAGCTCCTGGCAGTCATCTATGCTGCAGGATGTATACCTTTTTAGGACATGCCTGCAGACAATCACTGGCTCTATCCTGCAGAGATGACTCAGTGCTTAGTGATCACACCTTCCTATTAGGGCATTAGGCTCTCAGCCAATTCTCATACCTGAGGAGTATGACAACATTTATGCGGCTTCATACAGGAACGCTATCCCGATCAACTCTAACCCAAGCCTTCAACTAGAAATGCAGACCCTTCCAGGCCAAAACATCCAACAGCCTCTCGTTTTTAAACACAGCAGCTACATGCCACCCTTCCAGCTTTGCCCAGCTACTGCAGGTTACACAGGTCCTGCAGTGACATCGGACAGAGAGACGCGTCCAGGGTTCGATCCTCTGGCAGCGATGTGGGTAAGGGGAGTTTTTTGAGTGCACAGGAACACTCACAGATGTGGACCAAAGGAAGACCTGAAACAGCAGCAAAAACTCCACCAACGACTGTGCTGTCCTTATGCTCCAACAGACCCTCAATGACAGTACAGGTAAAGCAGGTGTCGATGACATCAGATGTGGTGTCTCTGTGCAGAGTTTATGGTGATGAAGCTCACAGTCATCGCGGAGGCAAAGTGCTTTGCTCTTTGCAAAGGTCTGCTGTTGTTATTGGCCTAAGGGAGTAGGTGGAGTCACTATGACCCTGCGGGCTCATCTGACTGCGAGGTCCTGACAGTCTCAGCACCTCAAGAGCTGCAAACTGCAACATAGAGAGGGATTCACACTGTCTGGATCCATCAGACGCAACCTTCTGCACACAGTCTGGATCCATCAGACGCGACCTTCTGCACATTGCATACACACACAAGCATACGGTCTATAGAGCATATACATACACACATGTATGAAGGAGGGAGGACGGGGGGAGGGGGGTGATTTTGTACACCAGAGCTGGGCCCCAATTGGTGGTTGAGAGCACATTAAACACTCTCTCACATTTCTGGCCGCAACCAAAAATACAGCCTCCCCACTGGTTTAATTCCCACCTCTTTCTTTGTGCCAAGAGCAGGCGACCTTGAGGTGCCTGGGAAGTCTCCGAGGCATGAGAAAGTTCCCATGGCGCCTTGCGCTCCAGCTCCATGGTAGCTTCTCCGTGGCCATGGCTCGAATCTCGGGCGGGTCGCGGCAGGACGCACGTGTTCAGGACCGGCGCGGGAACCGGCCGCCTGTCATGCGAGCCGTCAGCCTGCTCGGAACACGGGGGCTTCACACTAAATATCCATGCTGACGTTCCTCCGGGTCAGTGTGAAATGTTGGAATTAAAGTGGGGGGAAGTGCCAGCGCTGACAGACGCTGTAAAGAGCGCAAACAGCCCAATAAAAAAGGAAAAACAGCCCATAAATTCAGCCCTTCAATTTTTCATTCTTGTCAATAAATGGTATTTTTTTTTTTTTTTACAACCGCTTGCTTCTTCTGACAGGGACAGCTAACACAACCGTTATCAAAGCTTCCTGGTTTCCCTCTGCCTCGCCGGCCATGCACGTTGAGATCAGAGAGGGAAACTCAGGTTTTCTCCGCTGCTGATCTCTCTGGTGGCCCAATGCTGGAGGTAGAGCGTCCTCAGCCCTGCTGCCCAGAGTCAATGGAAACTGTGTAGCAAAAACACCAAAGCAGATCCCCGCAGCGAGTCTCCCCTCTGCTCAATCAGAATAATGCATAAAGACATGAGGAGAGCAGGCATGTCGGGGCTTATCAGCCAGAGAGGGAGCACATAAAGGCCTCCTCTGAACAAGCAGGAAAAATACATCAGAGAAGAAGATAATTTAACCAACATCCATAATGGTGTCATACGTTAAAACAGTTACTGTGTCAGTCATATAGAGTAGCAGTGTGTTATAATAGTTAGATGCAGGGACAGTAACCGCAAGGTTGCTGGTTTGATTTCCCGCTGGGGCACTGCTATTGTACCCTTGGGCAAGATATTTAACCCACAAACGCATCAGTCAATATCCAGCTGTATAAATTTGTATAACTGTAACTGATGTAAGTTGCATTTGATAAGAGCATCTGCTAAATGACACTAATGTAATATAATATAGAAGAACATAGGTGGTGAACTGACGGGTTCTCTACATACAGGATAAAAAGCAGCAGTTAAAGACAGCTGCGAGTTTTGCCTGAAGTGAGTCCCTCTATATTTTGCCATGTGGGGGTCCAAGCTCACCCCAAACATGGAAACCCCACTTTAATTTGGCAGGAAGTCTGGGTGGGGCGTCTGCTTTAAGCTGGCATTCCAACAACGACGGGAGCAAAAAAAAAAAACAAAAAAAAAACGCCCTGCCGATGGGGGAGGGGGGGTGTGCACGTCACGTTTCAAGCGCGTGGCAGAGTTACTACCCTTAAAGGCAGACTTATTAAGGACAGATAAAGAAGCCAATAAAGAGAGGGGAAATGAGCGATCAGGCTAATTAAGGCAGCAATGCTCGGGGGGAACAGGAAATGAGGCGTGTACACGCAGCGGAGCGGGGGAACCGCCGGCAGCCTCCACACCGCTCACACACGCCTGAGCAGCAGCCCCAGCACACAACACGCTCTGCCGAAGACAGGCAGCCATTACACAGGGCTGTGACGTCTGTGACCACTGTTCTCCAGGAGAGCATTCAGCCAATCAGAAGCGTCCCACTGTTCTCCAGGAGAGCATTCAGCCAATCAGAAGCGTCCCACTGTTCTCTGAGAGAGCATTCAGCCAATCAAAAGCAGCTCTCGGGATGTTTCTCACTCCAGTTCCGATGCCATGTACGTGCGGTCCATTTGGCCTCTGTGACTGGACTGTGGTTCACAGAGGTCACCCTGTGTTAGGTAAACAGCACGCTGAGAGTGAACCATTATGACACAGTAACCTATACTGGAACAGGGACACCCTCTGCAGTGTGACAGGTGAGAATCCTACACCCCTGCAGGTATCAGTCTGCTAGGCAGGTGATCACAGCTGATCACGCCTGTATTCTGAGAACCTTACGGATGGTCTCGGTTATCCAAGGATACACTGTTACACATGCTTTAAGACGAAAACACAAATACAGCTGGGAAATCAGTGCTGGATCTAGTGGCTAAATGCAAAGGTGTTCATGCAAATGATCACAAAATTGGTTAGTACCATTACTCTTTACTAGTAACTGGCTAATACTACTAGTTAGCACTGTTAGGAATTAGTATGGTTAGTACTAGTACTAATAATTGGTTAGTACCATCATCCTTTTCAGGGTACATGCATTTTCTCAGTGCAAGTCTTAAGGTAACAGTTTACTTTCTTCTATAGAGCCAGCACTGCACAAAATGATTATACTTTTCTACTAGGGCATAAGACTCACACACATATATTATATGCGTACATTTAGTGTCACACCTTCAAAATGTGAGAAGTTAGGGAGTGAGTGAGTGCTAGGTGGAGCATATCCTTCTTCACAGGCTTTTATGTGAAGTGTAAAGTCAGAAATAGAGACCTGTGCTCAGAGACATTTCTCTTTGATGTTAGACTATTTACTCTACCCGGTACTCTCGGGCATCAGGGGTTGTTTGTGCAGATTACACAAAGAGACACAGAGAGGTTGGTCCAATCAGCACACAGCACTCCAAAAGTTATTTCTGAAGCCTGTGGGAGTTTCTCACTAAGGTTGCAAGAACTTTATAAAGAGACTCATTTGAGTCAGGTGTCAGCCACTTACTCTCTGCTCAGCACTTAAAGAAATCCAATAACGTTACAAACTCTTCTGTGAACTGTTACCAAAACCACATCTGAAGACTTTTTTTCTATGCTACAAAACAGAAACAAAGCGTCTGCTTCTCCGAATGGTTCCTCTTTTTTTTTTTCAAAGAATTCAAGTTGTTAGGATAGGCCAAGAAAGCTGGCCGTGTAAGATCCACGTTTTTGGAATATAAGCACACTCAGCTCGAGAGAAGCCAGGTGTGAGGTATGGAGACAGAGGAGAGTGGACTCTTTATTCTCTCAGCCTGTATGTAGTGCTGCAAATATTTTATGAACTCACAATACCATCTGTTGTGATTGCATCATACCTTTATGACATCACACAGCTGGACCTGACTGTTGCAATTTAGGCAAAGTTATAAAATGGGATTATGAGTGGGATTTGAACCCTCAACCCTGTGCTCATGTGTACATCCTCTTAACTCTGCCACAGCAAAGAGATGTGCTATACATTGAGTGCCATGACCTGGTTGTCATGAGATTAAGAGGCCCATACAAAGCACATCACTGCCTCCACGGCCATAATGGGCCTTTCACTGTAGATGAACTCACTTTACTTTGAAAGGACTCCTTGTCCAGAGTAATAAAACACCAAATCAAATATAACTCATGTTGTACAGCCGTGTCCCACAGACACTGTTTAGATAAATCTGTTTTCTCGGTGGCTCAAAAGGCAAGGGGCGAGAGAGGATTCCCGAGTAATGCCTTTAAATTAATGGGTAGGAGCCAAAAACACTAATGACATTACATCTGTTAAGCGGACACTCTTATCCAGAAGGACTTGCATAGCTCACAATTTTTACATGTAATTCATTTATACAGCTGGGCATTTACTGAGGCAATGGGGGATTACCACCTGCTCTTTACCACCACGCCAGTCCACTTTTTCTGGAGTGCACATCGTCAGCCATTCACAGCAGACTAATGCAAATCTAATGAACTTAACAGATCCAGCATGGAGTTTGCACGCCCCGAGTTCAGTGTTTTTATCCCTGAAATGTAACTCCTTCAGTTCGTGGAGATGCTAAGAACTCTGTTATGCATTTTTCCCTTACAGAGCCCTATTTTTGGAAGGGCCAGGTGCACTCAGCTCCTGTCCTCATGACAAGCTGATACACACACACACACACACAGCAAATGGCTCGAGAAGTCACACATAGAGAAGTGGGCGTTAATTAGAGGATGGCTGCTACTTCACTGATGTCATCCAAGCCACTCGCAGATGCCTGAGAAAGGCAAGATGAGTATACCAAGATGATCATTTGAGTATAAACTCAAATTTCTTACATGTAGATTTCTGAAGCCAAACTATTTGCTTGTCTTTGGTCATAAGAATACACGTAATCCAGAGGGCACTCACCGTGGCCTTCCCTGTCCAGACGCAGTGTCTGGCTGTGATTTTTACCTTCCAGTGATCTGTGAATTCAGCTGCAGCATATGTCTGTGAATCTTGTGTATCTTTCTTCTAAATCACCAGGCTTTGAAGGACGTAAGTTCTGCCTGGCACTGGCACCAGGAGGAAAGTGGTTTAGGGAGGAGTTTAGCCTGGTGGAAAGGAGCAGGGCTCATAACCTAAAGCTTGCTGGTTCAGTTTGTTGCTGGGTCACTGCTGCTGTACCCTTGGACAAGGTACTTAAGAATTGCCTCAGTAAATATCCAGATGTATAAATGGATGACATGTAAAAATAGTAACCTATGTAAGTCGCTCTGGATAAGAGTGTCTGCCAAATGACAACAATGTAAAATGTAGTATGTTTAAGGCACAGTATGAACAGGCCCTTTTGAAGCACTACAAGCTAAATTTGGGGTTTCAGACATCTTGCTCTCTCTTTGATGCAAAGAATGGCTGTTGTTTACATACGCCAGTGAGTCTGGAGATGTGAGTGTAGCCGAAAGTCCCTTTGAAGCAGGCTTGCACATGTGAACACAAGCTTACAGTGAAACCCAGGAACGTCTTCTGCTCTGATGCCCAAACAATGTGCTTTGCAAAACGCGTTTATTTATTCAACCTGCATGCTAACCAGGAAGTTTACCCCATTCAAATCTATGGAAAACAAGGTGGGACAAACAGACGGTGACTGTCTAGCCAATCAGCTGCTGGGAGGGACCAAGTGGCCAGACTAGGAGTTTAAAATACAAGGGTTAACAGCCCTGAGTCGATGACATCATAAGAGGAACCTGAGAAGTCTGGAAACAGATGGCATTTACTGCCTGTTGAATGTTCTCTAAACAACGTCTAGACCAAGCGCACCTAAGGATTAGTCAGCGGGGATAGGGTGACAGTGTCAGCGCCATTGGACAGACTTGCACAGGTGGAGGTGCGTCTCCCATCCCCACATATGCAGGCTGCGGGGCATACCTCAGAGTCTGGAAGACCAAGCGTTTCCACTGTTTGTGTAAACAGAGGTAGGCAGCATATTCAGTCCGCAGAAAGAGACTTCACTGTTGATGCAGTCTTTGTAAGAAATGTAGAGTACCCCGTCAGCCGTGACCCCTGTACCAAGTGAGCCATGACCCACGACCATATAATCACCTGTCTCTCATTTTTATCAGCCAGCCAATCCTTCTGCCAAACAGGGCAAAGCAAGCCTGCCCATCACACAGTGGATGATGGAGACGTCCAAACAGCACTCACAGTGAAGAGTGTGTGTGTGTGTGTGTGTGTGTGTGTGTGCGTGTGTGTGTACTGGACGTGATACTTTAAACTGCTGATTGCGCATTTGGCAGAGACCCTCACATGTTTTAATCCATTTCCACAGTTAAAATTCGGGGAGGACAAGCAGTAAGCTAAGCGCATTGGTCAGGGGTTTGCCTGAGACTCAAACCAACAACCCCCTAGGACCACAGTCTGAGATTCCTACCACTACATCACACACTAAGGGAGTCTGGTAGCTTCAGATGCAATATGCAGACATTCAAAGAAAGCCGAGCACAGCCTTCTGGTGCCAAACAGTAGACCAAGAGTAGAGAATTACATTACATTTACACTTAGTCATGTGGCACGTTCTTAGCCAGAGCGACTTACAAAAGTGGTAAAAATTTCTAACCCACACTTGTGAATATAGGAAAAACCAGATGGCAGTTCAACTGAGAATTAATGAGAGAAAGGTAAGTGAGACAGATAAGAAGCAGCCAATAAGGAATGAGGTGAATGACCTCTGAACCACGCCTCTCCTGCAGTGACACTGCGTAAGGAGTGTGATGCTATGAGAAAGCAAAGCTACTTTTTCTTCACATCCTGTTCCAACTGTAAGCTGAGTGGAATATTGTCATTCCCAGTTCAGTAGCACTCTTTTTTTTTCATTTTAAGGAGACCCAAACCACCATCATTATGGCATGACTGGTTGCACGGAAGACTGAAGCCTAATATTCCACCCTGACGCCGTTGTCAGGGGGTGAAGCAGAAACCCTTCGGCGGCACTTCATCTCTCATTTGCGATACACTCCACAGATGTTCATATTTCACATGAAGAAATGACACAGCGCTTTTCAGCAGAGGCCTGCCAGACCGCCGTCTCTCATAAGGACAATAAAAATCCAAAAATGAGGCAATGAAGCAGAGAGTCTCACGTCCCGAGAGTGGTCCGCGCCGTCAAAAAAACCTTCTGCTTCTCGGATGTTCCCCCCAGCTGACACACAGGGTAGTCAGGAGCCTCTGTGACGGAGCATTCAGCTCTCTGTTTTGCTTCCAGACGGGGGTGCACTGGGAAGCAGCCGACGTGCTGTAACTCCACACGCCGCATCGAGCCCCGGACCCTCTCCCTCAGCGTGGAACCACAGCGAACCCATCTGACCCCAGCCCGTACCTGTGACACACAGCTGAGTCACTGGCCGAGAGATCCGCCCCTTCTTCCCACAAGCCTGTCTGTCGCCGCTCTGGCAAGAGACACCGAAGCAGGGCCTTCTGGGAGCGTTACCGGGGGAGGGGAAGGGCCTCCCTTCACCGCTGAACTCTAAAAGCTCATCCCGCGAAGCTTTGCCACCAGCGATTTTACTTTCACTGAGTTTTTAAAGACTGTTTTCATCCTGTGTGGAGAAAAAGGCTGGCCGTCACCCGGTATGTCATCATTCAACAATCTGAGCGGTAGAGCGGTGCACACAAACCGCACAGCAGTGAGAGTCACGGCTGCCACGGCAGTTACGGCACTCAGCACCTTTAATTACACAGACACAGGCAGAGACACAATGTGAGAGCAGTTATCAACATGACATTTCTCTCTCCACCAGACCTGACAAAGACGCAGGCTGCTGGTGCATTCTGGGAATGGTGGGGCTGTGGCTGTTCACAGGGCTACAGTCTGTGGGTGCGTGGGCTAGGCATGCTGACCCCGACACAGTGCACACATACGCTCACAAAACACCACAACCCAACAGGCTGCTGCAGAAAAGCACAAACACACTCACTTATCCCCTCACAATAAAACACACATACACACACTCACTAATCCCCTCACCACAGAACACGCATACACACACTCACTAATCCCCTCCCCACATAACACACTTGCATACGCTCACTAAACCCCCACAAATGTGAAACACATAAAGAAACATACATGCAGCGTAAAACACACACACAGAGCTACACGTCCGGTATAGAAACACCGGTATCCTTTAATATCTATGGTTCTAGAGTGCCAACCAAAACGCCAACAATGGTTTGTTTGTTGGATTTATTGACACATACAGAGCACTGCCATACAAATGTGATTGTGACATGTGTGTGTGTGTGTGTGTGTGTGTGTGTGAGAGAGAGAGAGAGAGAGGGAGAGAGGGAGAGAGAGAGGGAGAAAAGGAGAACAGGAAAGACAGAGAGAGACATATGCTGTCAGTATGACCTTTTTCCACTTGTGTTCAGCGACACAGATAGATGTGTTCACTCAAAGTTACACTCCCAGGGTCTGCAGCAGTTAGTGTCTGAATTATTTAAGCTGCACTGCAGTGATTTTAGCGGAGAAAGCCTTACCTTAAAGTTCCTCAGTATCATATACCAATACGCACAAAGAGTGGTTTTGCAAATTAGCCAGTCAGAAGAGAGCAACGCTACACAACTGTCTTCAACATGAACAACAAACAGCAAAATTAAAAGATTTACAGCCAACATTATTCTGAAAGCGAGTTAAATAAAGCTACGTACAGATTATGGTGCACCTATCAAAACCTGATGTTGTCAAGCAAAAAATGTCCATTGTGTTGATTTCATAATAGCAGGTATTTGACACTTGTTTCAAAAACAGCAGGTGTCATGTCACTAATAGTTCTCAGATTCCAAACAAAAGACTCACACTGTTTGTACATGAATAACCCACATTCACTGAGGTTTCATAGTCTATAAAACACACCTTATCCCACAAAAGCCTTTAAACATGGAAACTGAAATTACACAGCATGAGTGGAGTGAACCATTTCACAAACTGTCATCACAAAGCTGTACGTGTAACAAACATGCCATTATGGCATCAATAGGATCATTTCTCAGTATATGTTTCTTATGCTGTACACAGCTCAGCTCTCTGAACCCGCTGAACTTCACTGCTCAGGTACCACCTCCACAAACCTCACACATATTAAACACAGCAACAGCTGCATCCCCAAAGGACATTCTTAGCTCTGCCTAAAGCTTATTTCTTCCATTTATAAATTTAATTACAAATAAAAGGCCAAACCCAGCTTCAAAGAAACCCAAACCACTCCAAGAAACAAAGGAAGTCAATTCTTTCAGATCAAACAGCTCAGGGCTCATATGCATAACATTAAAAAAGGTTTTTGCCATAAGGAAGTACAGAAGGTACCGTAATATGCCACTGGATTTCAGGACGCAATGAGCAGTTTACTGCCTAGTGTTATAAAAACAGCCACTGTACAGAACCATTGGTATGAATCCCATTAATCAATCTACTAATGCCCCACATTGCATCAGTTATGAAACCTAATTGACTTAGAGCCATAATAATTTTCATATCTTTGCACGACCACAAGCACTCGTCTGTTATTCTCCAGGACTGGCTGATCACAATAACTAGTGTGAATTCATATATGATGATGTCACAGCATTGAATTACTAGGAATCACAGTAATTCACTGATTGGCTGGTTGGGATTGACCATTTACATATTTCCTTGTCATTTTTGAGGAATGTTTGTGGAACTGCCACTGACCTCATAAATCATAATCTAACTTGGAAAAGAAAAAGCTTTCACCACCCACTGGAACCACCATGCCATTTGTTAGGGTAATTAAAAGTCTTGTGCTCCTCATTTCTTCTGACACACTTCTTCTGACAGTACCAGGCCAATGGGTTCCTCTGCTGATCTATGCGTCTCTATCTTCAGGCTTCTACGCAATAAAAATATAATATATTAAGAAATACCTCAGGAATGGCTTTTCATTCTGTCCTCAGAAGGAGAGCTGCTCTGTCTACGAGTGCTTTTCTCTTCAGGACGGGACATCATCCACATGACTAATGTCTTCTCCGGGGACAGACATCTCACAGCTCTGTCCTGATGTCCAAACAGCCACCGGTACTGGGCCTACAGCGAGAGAGAAGATTGAAGAAAAAAAATTTACTGTGATATGGTCAACCAGGATGGAGGTCTCAAACCACAGACCCAGCTTTCTTTGGCAGTGATATTTCATGGACGCTCCTCCATAGACGTGAATCTTGATTGCAAATGCTCTCCGTTGGACCTCGCACTCCAGACATGAAGGTCCTGTTCCAGGATCCAGCAGGCCACATTTGTACAGCTCAACAGGACAGAAAACTCTCAGCTGGTTGCGTCTACCCACAATGCAGTTCAGCAGCATACCACCACTATTTCAACGTCAGGTGGGACAAGTTTAACTGATGGGAAGATTTTTGTGAATATGTGGGTAATTCATATTTCACCCAGCTGAAAAGGGGCATGTCCATCTGTGCAGTAGATAATGGCACAACCTGACCTGTTGCGCAAGTTTTTATTCACTGTTAAAGGATATCCATCACTTCTGAACAGAGACCAAGATGTCAGCCATATGGTCAGAAAGCACTTCAGAACACCAGTCTGTTTTTACCTCCTAAAGGCCTCATGACCAGAAACACAGAACAACAACCCAGGAAAAGAGAGCCAATCACAAAGCAGTGATGCTGTGGGCAGCAAGACGTAGATTCCACCACTTGTGCTTATAAAAAGGCTCCAGAATTTAGCACTATCACTGAGTAGCATTTAGGGTTGCGGTGTCAACAGGAGTATTACATTAGCTGTTGTAAAACAAAGCAACATTTGTGACAAGAGCAGAAGTGAGCCTTTCAGGGACGTTAAATTAGTTCATCCAATCAAAGGGAATTGATCTGCCTAAACAGGAAAAAACAAGCATTAACAGAACAGTGACCAGTCTATACACTGCAGTTATGTGGGCAGAAAGGTAGTGATGTAGTCATATTGGCCTATTCACAGGAAATGTAGGTAAAACATGTCTGTACACTCATTACTTGCAAACCGGTTACTATTTTACCATTTGCTGTGGTGGATCTCAAAAGAAAAGGCCATTATCTCTAAATAATCCTTGGAAATAAACTCTAAAACATAAACCAACGAATGCACCATCTTTATCATCTGGACATTGTCAGGTTATTAGCACTTTGAAGCTCCTCATATTAGGCATGAATATCCATCCTCACTGCAACCCTCAGAGGATACTGTGTCTGTTTTCCAGCCCAGAAGTGGTTTTCTTTAAACTGCACATCTAGCTGTCATCATCAATCACCAAAATAATCTCTGAGAGGAATTTCTCCCGGCCATTTTGTGAAATAACAAGCAGTGCCGTGGCATAATTGAACTACCATTAATCAATTACATCAATGATAAATTGCACAACAGCAGCTGACCCAGGTCTACGGCAGAGGACAAGAAAAGGTTGTTTGTAGTTTTTTCCTTCCACACGCATTTAAGAAAACATGCTAAAAACTGAAAGAGAAAAACACAACCATCATGGCGAACTGCTACCGGTGTTGAGAGAGGAAGAGAGAGGCAGGGAGAGAGAGACAGGGAGAGAGAGACAGAGAGAGAGAGACAGAGAGAAAGAGAGAGACCGCCAGGACAGAAAAAGACCATTTTTACAATCTGAACCATCAGACGTGGCGCTGCGACCGCGTGGTGCAGAAGGGTACAAACCCAAGCAACACATTCCAGGGGTTTACATGTAATCCCAGAGAGGCTCTCTGCTGGCCTCTGTCAGCGTTTGCTTCTGCCTGGGTGTCTCCCTTGAGACAGCGTCTGGCCTGGTCTGGGCCTCAATTACCCCTGTAGCACACAGTCCTGGAAAAACACGTCCACATTCATGCACACTGACCTCACCATGCGCACCCACATCACCAGAACAACAGAGAGGCCTGGTGATACGCCCATTACTGCACACACACAACTGAGGATAACCAGAATGGTGTGACATTAAACAAAAATCATTTAGCGGTGGAGTGAAAAGAAAGAGGTGATTAAAAAGCAGGTTAGGATATGGAGCCATGCAGTATTATACAGGTGTATTCATAAATGGTATGGGAGGATTATGTGATGTCTTTTTTCTGAAAACCAGTGATCTCTGCCTCCTCCATCTTCCTATCATTGTGACGGTTACCCCCAAAGTGCTGCCTAAACATAATTTATGGAGTACCGCTGTGCCTCACAGGTTTTGGAAGCATAATGAGCACTCCAACGCTGACATTTCTGAAATTATAGTGCCAAATGCACAGCGGCACAGATTGAGATTTTTCAGCCTCCACTATCCCACAATGCAAAAACCCACTCCTTTCTGTCCCTCCTGGGGGTGATGTGCAGCGGGAGGACAGCACCAGAGAGGTGAAGCTGGAACACTGGCAGGTTCACCACCGTTTCGGAAAACGCTGGCGCCCTCCTCGGCCCGAGCTGACACCCCTCAGACGGCTCTTGATGGAGGAGGTTTGGAAGCTGCGCCTGTGGTTTGGCCTTGCTCTCCTCCGCCCTCCTTTCGAATCGGAGGTCAAGGAGTTGAGCCTCATGCGGAGAGACTGGCTTTGTGCGGGAAACTTCAGAGCCCTGCTCTAACAGCCTCTCCCTGCAGCAAAGTGAGATCTTTGTTTTCCAAACCCGCCCGACACTTATCCCAGCAAACCACCGAAACATCGTCCATCATACAACCCCATGATTGCACACAAGCAAAATCAAACTGACAGTTAAAAAAAAGTTCACTTGCCCTTCAAACACTAAATAACCTGGGGGGGTTGCTGGAGAAAAAAAACATTATTGTGAAACATCTCGCAGACGATCCAGTCATATCCTTTTTAAAACCACCTCAGTTTACTGGTTTGTCAAGCGATGACTGTAAATCTGATGTCACAGCTGAAGGGCACCAGGTGTGACAGGATGACATAATTTAGGTGATTTATTTGGATTTTCCCTCTGGCTCAGCCCTTCCTGACATGATCACGGTGCTGTATATTCATTTAAAGGGCTAAGACCCATTTGTACGTCTGGATATCTACCAAAGAAGTCTGGGTTACACGCCTCCATCGAGGACCAGCAACCTGCAGCATTCAAGTGCTGCACCACACCGGTACTCTAAGGCAAATGCATGGGCCCTCAGGCTTACCAAACCCAGGAGCTTCTGCTCTGAGTCTCTGTTCACAGCAAGAGCTAGCAAAGCTCTCCCACAGCTGATACAGTGAGGCTTCAACATGTTGGGTCTCCAAAAATCTCCAGGATGCAGGAAATTTCTCTCCAAGTCCCTACGACATCATAGTGGCAATGTGAGAGGCCAGTCAACTCAACCACTCAATCTGATGCGCCATAATCTATGTATAGCAGCTATGCTGATACTGGAGCAGGTTATCTTTTTTACAATGTGAGAACGTGGGGGGGGGGGGGGGGGGTCAATCAATAAATATGAATAGACAAACTCAGCCTAACAGCATGCACATATGCAGCATAGAAATGGAGGAACCAATTACAGTCACCCCGACGCCAGCAGCGGGGTTCCCAAATTACTCCCAGGCACGGAGCACGGTCTGTGGGCGAGGGCACCAGGACTGGGAACGCTAAGCTAACGTCTCACACATGTGACTCCCAACAGTTACATCACCCTGCCTTTCAAAGGCACTTCCCAGCATGCTCCATTTTCGGCAGTCCGCCGGACAAACGCACGCTGAGAGGCTCAAAACAGCTTTATTTTCACTTATTGCGTGCTTACAGTATCTAATTTGGGCTCCAAGCATTATATACCTAATTATCCAAGTTGCCATTTTGCTCAGCCTCAATTATGCCAATTTGTGATAATTTTATATTGAATTAAGACCAGCGTAAGACATTCTGAGAAAGCCTGACTGCGTTCCCTGTAAACCTGAAAAACAGAGAAACACTGGGACGCTTTCTGGGAAACGCAATCAAATGAAAATGAGTCTCTCATTCGGGCTGTGACAGCATCTAATGCTTTGTAATCTCAGCCTTTATAGAGAGCACATGTTAACCTTAACGCCGGGTTCATTTTTATCATCTGCAAGCACACTGAGTGATTAGGTCTTGGACACTGTTACGAATGCGGCACTCAAAGCCAGCGCGCTGTATCTCGCTAATCAATCTGCCCGGCTTAAACAGGCACACACAGTCTGCACCCGCTCCCTCCTTTGCCTCGTACACCATCACATGGTCGTAGCAGCTAAGACCCCCATTTCTAGGGGATTACAAACAAACAAGAATAAAGTGCAACCATTCAACGTCAGGCAAAGGCCAACCATACTCTTACCTAATGCTTACCACTTCTACATTATCCATTTATACAGATGGATATCCACTGAAGCAATCTGGGGTGATGCCAGCAATGCCATACCTGGGAATCAAATCTGTAGGCTGTGGGTTATGAGCCCGGCTCATAGCATTGCAGTACTGTGGCTGTATATGAAAATTGTAAAACGTGCAATGACTTGCTCAGTATTTTCTCTGAGTGCTGGGATCACTCGGAGGAACGTTGCTGTATACGCGCAGAGGGCAGAGGCCGTGTTGGCAGAGGCCGATCTAATAGGCCAAGCCCCTCTGACCGTCTGACCAGTCATCGTACAAGTATACGTAGTATGTTGCATGCACATGGTGGGGGGTCTGTTTACTCAACAGCGAGCAGCTCTTCCGTCGGATGATGAGAACTGGAGTCTGCAATCAGACAGGACTGGCAGAAATAATAAACAGAAACACCAGAAGTTGTTCCACTTGCATATATCTCTCCTATGGAATGCACTGTCCCAACTAGACAACCACACAGTTCACAGCTAACTGACACCAGGGAAGCAAAGCGGCCTTCAGCTGATAAATCAGTTTAATTCTAACGAATCTGACCTCTCTTTTCTTATTGAGTACAGTCCGGTGTAATTATATAGTGACTGTACATTCTGCTTCTTATGGTGCATTTCAGTACTGTACCCTCTCTGCACCTCCTACCCCAGTAACTGCTTGGAGCTGCAGTAGATGTTGTGGGAACTGGCTCTCCACCCACAAGCCGAGCAAACTGAAGCTGACCGCTGTGAAATCTCTACTCATTGCACCATCCAAAGCACACACTCTCCCAAAGCGGGCAGTGAGAAAATGCCTGCAGACTGATGCTCTCGGCCGGGCTCGGAATGCCTCAGGGGGGCTAAGTAAACCGCAATCAAAAGCTACACCACCAAACCATCCAATGTGGACAGATGAAAGAAAAACGCTTGCTGGCCCGGCTCACTGAGCATTAAGAAGAATGTTTCACTATGGGAAAAAACCACGCTGCACCCCCTCGATCGCAACCGCACACCGTGACACGTACGCACCTCGGCGTGACTCGCGGCGATGTCACTCCCAGGCAGCTGGGGCAGACCGCCTCTCTGGCAGCCCGGGAAATGGCACGGCTAGCGGCCAAACAGCTGAAAGCTCAAGGGGAGCAGCTCTTCAGCTGAAGGACAGGGAGAAGACGTACAGGACCAATTATTTACCCTTGCTGTTTCGTTTGTTTACCATTCTTTGCGCGCAGTGTAAACCATGCCGTGACAGAGGAGCATAAGGCACTAGCTGCTCTGCTCACTCAGAGCCAGCATTCTCAGAACAGAGACTCTCAAAGAGCCCAACATAGACACTGAGAGAGCTGCTTCAAGCAGCTACTAATAAATCCATCTGCCTTCTGTCTGCGGGCCTGTGCAGCAAGGCTGTGGGAACTGAGCTGGTACCTAACCAATCACTTCACTTATTCATAATTATACTTGTATGTGTATTGTATAAACATGCAAAATATAATGAAATCATAACAATCATTCCAGTCCATTACTGTACATTTAACTTTGTGCACTGAACTTGACAATGTTTTTAACCAATTCCAAGTTCTGTTAGATTGCAAATATTCCGTTGAAAGGTATTTGTTGAGATTGGCGCCTTCAATGCTGTTTTGTGTCATGTACCGCCCCCTAGTGGTAAAACCTGGAATTCTCCCCCTTGTGTTACAATTCTCCGCCTTTATAATGCGTTCAATAATCCTGTCAACTGATCGCCCCATCACGTCTAACTTTGCTATTGATAATATACGGATTAACTGATCCTCACACTGGAAAGGTATTAAGTCCATACGACGGAGTGGTACAAATTCAAGATCACATGTAGTGATGTCACTGATGTGGGAAAATGTACCCTGCAATAACTGCATCAGAAATGTAGGGAGGGTTTGAGTGGCAGAGATGCTTTCTCCTCTGACTCGATCACATCTGCATGGTCATATTAGGGGTCCTTTTACAGTCATAGTACAAAAATAGCCATATAATCAAAGGCCCCAGTACGTGGAGAAGGATGGGTTTCCAAGCCAACAGTTTCGGGTACCAATACAATCCAGATTCAGGTTATCCAACATTACATTAGAAGATAAGGGGGTTGATCTAGAATCAGTTTACTCAACGTTTATCCTAACTCACAATATTACATGAAAATATAATGAGGCTGATCTAGAATCACCATTGAGGGTAGAATCCATTACC
Source organism: Megalops cyprinoides (assembly GCF_013368585.1). Lineage (NCBI taxonomy): Eukaryota > Metazoa > Chordata > Actinopteri > Elopiformes > Megalopidae > Megalops > Megalops cyprinoides. The sequence goes on from NC_050592.1 coordinate 2,134,142, forward strand.
TTTCAAGCAGGATCAGGTCCCATATCAGGAGTGGGGAAAAGGGGCACGCATACCGTACAGCGTCCGTGCAGGGGTTTAATGTACCTTTTAGGTGGCACTTCCCTAACATTAGCTAATTAATTACGTTGGCTATCTGCCAAGTAAGCTAACGTTAGCAAACCATGTAACGTTAACTCGTTCTGTAAGAGTGGTTTAGTCGGCTTGCTGAGCATGATTCTGGAAAACAGGCTCGGTTTGTTAAACTTAACCTATAGTTACAACAGTATAACCTGTTTACATTTCAGCCGACAGGGCTAACCCTAACCTAACTAAACCCTGGCTAAATGTGATTTCTTGCAACAGACCGATCAATTTACTGAAGATAATCTAAAGTTAACATCTCTGATGTGAGCTAGCTCATATAACACAAATCACTGCATAACTGACTCGACTTATTCAGATTTACTACTTTTCTCTTCCAGCAAAGCTAGCCGAAAGGATTTTGCCCCACGAAACGCCTTGCTATATGGTTGTTGGCAGCGCTGTGTCCTTCTCAAGATTTTAAAATGTCAGATCAGACGCTATATAGTTTGCACTATTTCCCTATATATTTTGTCAAAACGACAGCCGCAAGAGCATTGAGTGCAATAAATTTAGGAATTTTAATTATGTCACATGAAAACGATGGACTATTTAAAGACGTTTTGATTTAATTTTAGAGGTTACTTGGTTTCCTACTGCCTCCAACTAAGATTAAAGATTTGTTGATGCCTCCAGCAGCGCCCTCTTATCTTCCTGAACGCGGGGGGGGGGGGGGGGGGGGGGCGCGTTTAAGTGCAGATGTACGGTCAATTCTTGCATCTCATGGTTAAGGTTAGGATTTGCGTGGGGATAGCTGGCCCCGCATCAGAGCAACAAACTGAATAAGGATAATGCATCGTTATTATCTGTTACTGAAAGGGTGGGTTTCAGCCTTTTCATGAGCGAGGGAGAAATTCAAAAACTTTTCAGAACTTTTCAGAACAAACCCACACACTGTTACTAAAAGGAGCCTAAAATATCGCTTCCCGCACAATGAATAAAAATAGACGACCAATTTGGTAACACTGTCTTCTCCCACGGGAGTATTGACTGGGTGAACCTACTCTAAAGGTAAATATCGCCATCTACTGGTGTGGAGAGTGGGTCGTTATAAGACGATGGTTACTCCGTTTTGAAAGAAAGAAAAGGTTGTTGGACAAACGTCTTTCTGAAAAAATCCTCCATGCCCTTGCTTTGAAAAAAGAAAAAAAAATCCAAAGGAGGAGGATGTGTGAGGAGGAAGTGCTGATTGATACCCAGCACTGATTCTAAAATACATCACAGAAACACCTAATTAAGGTAGCCTGGGGAGCTATAAATAACAACACTAGAATAGCAATAGCCATTGAACTGAGCAAGGAGCAGGATTAACAGTTATTGTACTAGGATTTGCAATCAGCGCCATAGTTTTCTGTATCTGAGACAGTGTCACTTTAACAGGCCTCTTGCATATGTGGACTGAGTTTTTAAGCAGTTTTGACATTGCCTACTTTGTTCTACAGATGACCCCAGATGGGTTGACACGCTAACCAACATGTGGTTCAGATCAATCAGAAACCGAAGCGTCCAGGTCACATAGTTACAAATTACACACCATTAATGACAGAAACAAAACTCATCAAGATAAAACATGTGCATGCAGGAAAGCCATTCAGATGTTGCCAAAATAGCTGGAACAGACCCTGAGTCAATTAACTGTATGAGGAAACCTTGTTGGCAGCAGACTTTGGACCGACTTCACAAGGTTTCCTGAACAACATGTGAGAACATTTTATTAATTGCTCAGCATGCAAGCTGGAGGTGACCCCTGAAGAATGGTTTGGACTGTAGCTGGTCACCAACAAATAATTCTGCAGTATAAATCTATCTGCCATCACCCAGGGAGATGGAGGAAAAATGCAGGAGTGAATTGTTCATTTAAAGCTCATAAATCTGTAATCAGTCAGATGTTCCAGGAACTCTCAAGCTCATGTGATATGACATACTTTGGAAAATTAAGATATTGTGATGTCTAGCTCAAACATTTACTGGTAACTTATTTTTGGTTCAACAGACATGCAAAGGGAAAAATGCTCAATGTGGGTAATCTTCTCAAAATAAATCAGCTGTAATAGGCATGAACATCTGTAGTGTAGAAGTGAGATGGAACTATGGCCAGCCAGCTGCAATGACAACATGGAGCATGTGGGTTTGTTCTACAGCCGAGCCTACAGGCTATACTGCTCAGACTCACCCTACCTTCTGCTTTGACAGGGTAGTGTTGATGCACGCGGTCCAGGTTAACATGGGATACTCTGGGCTAAACCATCAATAAGGAATCTGAGGATTTCAGATGCACTTAACAGCAGCCCTACCAATGACCTGCTGCTCAGAATCAATCAATGTGAGGTTCAGATTATTTTCATTGGTGGAGACCAGCTAACCAAACAGGTACAAAGTTTGTAAGTGGTTCATACAAATTCACATATCCATTCCTCATTTCAAACCCCCTGCCAACCCACCCCTTCTCCTTGAAAATCAGCATCCTTTATTTTCTGTGCAATAAAATGGATCACTCTTGACACAATCATATGCAATTTTCATTGACATTTTTTATTACATTTTTCTTACAAACTTTTTTACGCATACAAAACAAAATACAAAAAGAAAAATCATGTAGCTATGAGGTAAACGCTCAGATAACTACACAACCACAAAAAGTCAAAGAAACGTCCTTAAAATCCAATTAGCGGTCACAATGGACGCAAAAAATGTTGATTGTAATATTTATACAGGATCATCAATGTTATGCGACAAATAAAATGTGATCTGCTACGCAATTTGTATCAGGCTCTACATGCAATGATTCCATGCTTTGAACAGATCTAAAGTCTACTGTCCCTGGTGGTGGAATGAGAGGGGCACGTATGAACACATGTCGGTTTTCTATGACACCTAACAATGAGGCAAGGAGGACCAAGACCTGAGAGATCCAAGATCCCCTGATGCAGCACAGGTAACACGCAAGGGTAGCCGACGGATAAGACAGCCACGGAGGAGGAACGCAGTGAAGCAGTTCTGAGGAGAAATTCACTAACTGAGGAGTCAGTGTCCACGTTGCTGTGCGGATTGCGCCCGGGTGGCCACTCCCACTAGCTCCTGATAGCCCCCCCCGACGCTGGTGTCCCTTCTCGTTTCGTCTCATTGGTCGTCTGTCGGTCTAGTAGTCCTGGCAGGCAAAAGAGCATCGTTGAGTGGGCTTCCACTCAGTCGGCGGTGAAGTTTTAATGCATAAATATATCATCATAAATAAGCTCAGCAGTGCCAAACAACTCCAATGTAACATAAAAGCATGCACCCCTGACATCAATGGTGACCTTTCCCCCCCCTGGTTTCGAACATGACAGCACCGCAGGCCTACATGGACAGTGCCTGTTTGGAACTGGCATGCTGACAGCAGAATGGGACTTCCTGAAACCCGCAGTGAGTGGAGCGGTGGCCCCATATTACAGTTCAGCCACTTATGGGGCTCATACACTTAACACCCCACTTTATTCTTAGCAGTTTTAATGATTCATGTAAAGACAGTTTTTCACAAAAAAACCCCAATGCCTTCATCTGAGATGGAGTCACTTACGGTTCTTGGCTTTTTGTTCATCTTCAAATCGATTCTACAGAGAAAAGGAAAAAAACAACAAAGACAAAACAAGGTTTACATGGTTAGAGGAGACAAGCGAAAGGCTCCACTGGTTACCATGGTGATTGCAAGCTGCAATCAACAGAACACGCCATGGAAGCACATAGAGCTCTAAACAGAAACTGGAGAAGGGGATTCAGTGCTGTCCTCTGCCCAGAACTTCCTGTTCCCGTTCGACAGGATTCAGCTGGGAAGTCATGGGCAGTGGAGAAGCCAGAAGCCCGAGTTACTGGCTAATGGAGACCATGCCTCGGGAACGAACAGTCAGTACATGAGAACGGCTGGGAGGAGGCCTGTTTCTTAAACATTGATCATTTCTTCTGATCCCAACAGCACAGAATTCAAATCCTAATACAATACTTTGATTGTTGGGTGGCATCATATACCGTTCACCATTTTAAGAATTGATGCCTTGGTTTTTAAAAATATCTGAATCTTTGGCAGCTTCTGTGATTTTAATGGAAGAATTACTCACACTGACCCAATGTTTAAGAAAAAAGATGTCTGATTGATGAACTGTACAAACAATCATTTGGAACGATGGAATGGCTCAAAGCTAAGACTACACACCAAAGAGAGAGAGAGAGAGAGAGAGAGAGAAAAAGAGAGAGAATGAAACAGTGAGAGAGGAGGAAGCAGAAATACTGAATTAAAATTCAAACTTACTCAAAGTCATAATCAAACATGCCAGACGGGCTGAGAGCAGCGTTAGGGGGAGGAAGAAGGCAGCAGAAATTAATACAACAGCTACTGATTCTGGGGACTTTCTGCTACATTCTGACAGCCTGACACAGTACAAGCCAAGATTCCTCTGCTTCTCGGGTACAGAGTGAGGGCAAAAGCTGGTGCTGGACTGCCAATGACCCAAAACTAGAGGCACAAAATGGAGCCATTATCAGACGCCGAGCTGCAGCAGGCAAAAGGTGCAGTTTAGAAGTGGATGTTTGGCATTTGCCACAGAGAGGATAATCAGCATTTTTTAAAGTGTTACTGAACCCCTTTTGACCAAATTTCCAATACTATTTCATGCAAACATTTTAATCTTATTCCATTACACACTTTAAATCCCACTGTAGACAAGCCGTTTTCAGAGGTAATCATTACATACGTTTCAGAAATGAGGAAAGCAGCATCTTCTCACAGGTAAAATGGCTTGCATCCTGCATCATTACCAGCACAGTCCAGTGTTTTCTTATTCACTTACAGGCCCCACAGAAGTACTTTCCTCCTGGTACTCATAGCTCCTGATGTTTGAAAATGTCCATCTACAAGTTCTACGCAGCTGAACCAGTTTCTACGTGAGGTCATGCTTCAATATGTTCCTCACAGCATGGGAATGAAATATGGAGGACTGGGACTCATGTGCTGCTAGCTAGCATGACTAGGTACAAATAATAAAATGATAAAACCTGATGCGTTAATTTCTTGATTGGAAATACTGGAAATTCCAAGAAAAAGGACTGAGCAAACCGTTTGTGTTAGAAAGGCTAATACTACGCATACAAACACTAACCACTGTGGTAGAGCAATGCATTTGAATAGGAAAATTATTATTAATTTTTTTTTTTGTAGCTACAATGGCAGAAAGATTCACCAGCGACCAAACACTGCATTCAGGCGTTAGCTGATTTGTTCCTCAGGGCAGAGACAGAGAAGGGTGTCAGTGACAGCGGGAGCTCAATCTGCCGGGAGAGCAGCTGGTTTCAGGCTCAATCCCATCTGTTGCGTCTTTTAAAGTTAAAAAGCTGTAGATCGGGGGACCAAAGGTGGCATGCCAATGAAGACGCTTCAGACTTGCTCAAAAGCAACGCATCATGAGCACCCCCCCCCCCCCCCCGGCTGAGGCGGGGAGTGTTGGGGGGATGGCGGCAGGCAGGGCGGGCACCTGTACACACCTGTGCCGGTTCTTATTCTTGCGCTTTTTGTGGCTACCGTGGTGACTGCCCGAGGAGGACGAGGCGGCCTTCTGGGGCTTCATGCCCTGCAGAGTGCCGTCCGCGTCCTCCGTGTCCTCCTGGCTCGGCTCGTTCTCCTGGTTCTGGAAGTCCGGGGAGTTGTCGCTCTCTGTCCCGCTGCCGGGCTCTCCTGGGGGGTCAGAGGGACAGGGACAGAGACAGCGTCAGGGGCACGTCTGCTGCAGGATTAAAACCATGGCTCTCACCCTCGCCAAACCAAAACACAACGTTACATTCCTGAGAGAGCGACCAAGGTCCCAAACTAAGGGAAGCAATCAGACTTTTATTGTCACCCTGGAGATGGGAGTGTCAGTTACTTGCCAAACTCGGCTACAGTGATTATTACAGCACAGTGATCACCTCATCACCCACAGCACAGTAAGTGTAACTGGGGTTGGTGCTCAAAGGCTCATCAACAGAAGCCATTAGGTCCCTGAGCTAAAGACCACAGATTACTGAGATCCAACACCCAAAGGCACTACGCCCCTGCACCCGGCTGGGGCAGCTGGCAAAACACGGCACTCACGTTTTTCAATTAGCTGGTCCTGTATCCCTCCCAATGCACTGACAGCCTGCAACGACAGAAAAAAAGACAGCAGTCAAAATGAGCCATGTGTAAAAATGCTGACAGATTATTGAATGAAAGTGGGCAAAAAATATCATACAATACGCATTCTCACTGAATTAAAACAGTGTTCTGCATTTAAAGACTGTAGGGGAAAAGGATGTTGCTAGCCAAACTAAATGCCAGTCCTCCTGCTGCATGTATACTAAAAGATCAAAACTGATTAAGAAAATAAGAGATAATTCACCGCAACTGAGGTGACTGAGGACTTGCTGAACAGGCGCTCAGCCTCTTTGAACTTTCTGTTTCTTCTGTCATTCTTGCTGTTCGAGTTCCTGCAACGAATTTTTAAAAATCAAGATTAATTTGAAATTTAAAAATTAATAACGAGGTGAAAGGAAATTCTCCAACCATTTTCATATAATGCATAACGGAGTCTGAAGAAAGCACCCCTCACTTTTGGTTGGTGAGGTAACGATCCCATCCGCGGATGATGTTTCCGTACATCTGAGTGTCTTCCAGGTAACTCCCTTCGAACGCATAGATCTGTCTCTCCAAGTTCGCCAATGTCTCCTGTAGCAAACGAGTCCACAAATCAGTGCTTTTTACGGCGTTAGCCAGCAAACAATAATTAGCTCAAGTCAGTAAAGTTAACTATCCGGCGGCATAGTGTCACTGGTGCCTGAAAGGTGTGCCTGACTCGTAGTAACAATGGGGTTAACTCGTAGTTGAAATATATTGACACTATATTTCAAATTAAATTATGCTAATTACTAGTATTGCAAAGGTACACTACTTAAATGGCACACGAAGCTTGTGAACAGTGTAAAAGTAAGCAAGCTAGCTAGCTAAATGAGATAATACTGTATATACAAACAGGAGTAGCTTTTGGATGAGCAAGTGGGTGTAGCTAGCTATTGTGTGCTGAAGTTAAACACATTTCTGTGGCAACAGGCAGCAGCAAGCTGGTCAGTAGTATTGATATATAGTAGAACAGCTGCAGTCTACAACGATCCAACAAATTAAAGTATTTTAAATTCACTGTCCATCAAAACAAGCTAGCTGGCTAGTTAACTGGGCGTACTAGGAAGCTAGCTTGAGAGCTAGCTACAGCTGGTAGCGAATTGAGATGGCCAACTGACAAACCAGAGCAGCTAACTTTGCTAGTCAGCTTGTTAGTTAATGGTAATTAAATGTTATTCGTTTCAGGTTCGTGATTAGTTTAGTTATCCCAAACTATATTACTACACCACCTCGAAACAACAACAAATGCCTTGTTAGCTAGGCAGCTAAACGGTGGACGCAGGCCGCTTCAAGCAGCGGTCTTTCCTGAATCGCAACACGGTATGGCACCACACCAGAACCGGGCCTCTGGGGTAGCACCCTCCCGCGCGTAGCTACGTACGATTCACAACAAACCTCTACGCAGTTCTACCAAAGAAACGCAAGCATGATCGCGTTACGTTGCGCTTGTACACGTAGCGTAACGCTTAGCCGCGACACATGTAAAACCTATTCCTGCTCTTGTTTACGTTGAAAATGTACAAAAAGCCTCTGAATCGACGTGGCATCTGAGTCTCTCACCGCAAGCTCTTGTTTCCGCTTCACCAGCTCTGTCAGTTCCCGGCGTGTGTCTGGGATCTGCGGCGGTGTAGCTTTAGCGTGCATTGCCATTTCGGATCTCAGAAAGGAAAATACACACAAAAACACAAAGGCTAGGCCAGCGCAAAAAGGCGCCCGTGTGGACAAACTTCGCAGCGTTACCGTTAGTAACCACAAGAGGCGGTAAATACGACTGAAAGATGGGGGTGGGTCCTTTACGTCACGACAATACAGTGTGACACAACTATTCCTATAGAAATATTCAGCAGATATTCAACGGGCTATACGTCTGAGACGTATGTAGTGGGAGCTAATATTGCACAGTATTTGTAAATCTGGCACAGAACACGAAGTGCAACCATTATAAATTATAGGTAATCGCCTAAAAGGCGACAGAGCCAGGTAACAAGTCCATACGTGTAACGTTATCAACGGCAGTGTAAACCATAATTAGTGCTTGGTAGTAAATTAGTGGTAGTTTCTACGCACAGCGAGAAAGAAAGAAAAACTGCAGTCAGATGTGCATATTGGATTCCTTGCAATACAGGCAGATTCTGAAGGTTTGTGAGCGGTGATGTCCTGTTGGAGGTAGTTAGCTCATTTCACCACTAGGGGCGCAGTGCTGAGAATGAACAGGCGCTCATTCTGGTACCCTGGAGCATATTCCAGAAAACGCGACTAGCATGTAATCGAGATCTGTGAAAACAATTTCAGAAAATCCAGAATCTGCATTGCCACAAATTGAGATAAAAGTAATCCCATGTGAGTAATTTTTGACAGCTCATCATCCGAAGCCATCCTGCTTTCTGGCAGCAAAACCAAGCACAAAAACGTGGGTTTTCAACCAATCAGTTCATTTGTCGTTATAACCGGTGAGTTTCAAGAAAATCCCACTGAACCCCACTTTGTTCGACGCGCTTTGCACACTTTGCACAGAAGGAGTGTGCCTTGAATTAAAACGTGTGTGGGTCGTAACCAAAAAGTCGAAACTTCGATTCCGCGCTGGGGCCCTGCGGTTGTACCCTTGGGAAAAGTTCTTAAACCACAATTGCCTCAGTAAATATAAATGGGTAGCACACAGGAGCTATAACCTATGTAGGTTGCTCTGCATAAGAACGTTAGTTATCACAGACGTATAGCGAGTATCTACAAGTAAACAATTGACAAAACAAAAAGGTGATCAGGTTTCAACACTAATAGAAAAGGCCTTAGTTGCAATGCAACAACAGAGCCAGTAGATGGCACTATTAATTAAGAAATGTGCCAGAATTTTCAGCCCGTGGCAAAGGTGTTGAAAACTTTGTCTGGTCTTGAAGTTCCAGAATATTACTACTTACATATGTGGTTGTGTAAATAAACAATGAGGTCTTCTCTTGAATCAAGTAATTATTTTTCATTCAAAATGAATTGGTGATTGACCTATTCATTATTACATTACATTAGCAGATGGATACCCATTCATACAGCTGGATATTTACTGAAGCAATTCTGGGTTAAGTGCCCTGCCCAGCTGTTCCCAGCCCTTCTCCTTTCTGATGTGTCACGGTGCTGCAGTGGTGTAGTGGTAATCTTCAGATTATTAAGATTTAGGTATCGGAGAGGTTCATTTGAAAACATCTTTCTGGCTGAAAATGATAATTATTGTTTACTGTAGAGTCAAGTTCATGTCAAGTGTCCAAGGGTGCATTACACTCTGTGAATAATGTGGTATAGTTGGTGTATCTGTGTGTGTGTGTGTGTGCGTGCGTGTGTATGCACACATTGTTCCTGTGTACTTGCATTTAAAGTTTGAATGGGAACACTGGACCTTTTCTTACTATACATTATGAACCGAACAAAAAGTCTGCTAGTGTTTGAATGGGTCACTTTTTGTGTAATCATACAGTGTCATTACTGTCATTACTCTGCTTCACATCAATTTCTGAATGCAGTATTGTTTATGTCCAAGAGAGGGCAGTATAACCTTCATGATATGCACAGTTAATAGTCAGTCTTCAAGAGTAATGCCTGTTGCCAGTGCATGTTCAGTGGATGTTGGCTTGTGTCAAAGAAAACAAGGCCTACAAATGACATGAAACATATTTTGGATCCTCCTTTCATATACTGCATGCTCAGATAGTCCCCACAATATAGACACACCAAGAATACCTCATAAAATGGTAGTGCAGGCTTTTAGAATATAACTCAAACACGCCTTGTCTTTTTGTCACATACCTAGCAGTGAGTTCATCTTCATGAATGGCCCCGTGGCCTTCAGGATAGTCTCTGCTATGACACAGAGAAGATTTAATGAGTCATACATTGCACACTCTACCTGCTTAGCACTCAGCCAATCCAGATGGATTGTGGGTAATAGCCCTGTGATGGATTGGGGTCCTCTCTGCAGGGGGTGTGCATTTATCTCACGCTGCGTCACGCTGCAGAATTCAAGAGGAGCTGAGAGCCCGCGAGCCACCTCGAGTTAGAGCACTGCTTCAATTCAGTCCGACAGCGCGGGGGGAGAGAGAGAGTGTTTAAAAGTTACAATGTGTTCACTCCAATCCCTCAACGTCTGTAACAAATCTGGAGGCCTTGCCTGGGTGTAGGAGGTGTGCCGTGCTCTGCGTGGAGCACAGCCGCTGTGAGCCGCTCTGGGGATTCTGGCCTGGCCTGCTCCGTCAGGACGGCCCGAGAGCTCCTCCGCAGCCTGCAGGCCCCTTCCATAGGCATCCCGAGCTAGCTTATTATGTGAATCTGCCGGGAGCTGTCCCACTTCCAAGCCGCACGGCCTTGTTCAAACCCACCCCCAGGTCTGACTGTTCGAGCTCCACAGCCGTGAGAGAGAGAGAGCGAGTCGCTGCTGCCTCGCGAGGAGGAGGAGGGAGAGAGAGAGAAACGCAGCAGCCTCCTCTCTGGGGAAGCCCAGGGTTCATGCGAGGAGAACTGGAAGCCATTCAGCCAGATCTGGAGAGGCTTGAATGGGATGCAGAAATTGGTAATAACAGTGCGTGCGCTAATGGGGGGTGTGTGACAGATGCAGTGTGTTTGAGACTCCAGAGGCCTCCGGCGGCCCTCTGGTGATGACGCAGCGGGTGAGGGTGTGTGCCGCGGCTGGGGGAGGGGGGGGCTGTTTACGGTCTGAGTGTATGCAAACAAACTGGGCGCGCGCCGAGGAAAGCCGCGTCAGACTGGAGGGAGCTGAGAGCGGGGCCCAGGCGAGAGCAGGTGGCTTTGATCGACGGTGAGCTCTGCGGGCCAGGCCTGCCGCTGCGAAGCGGGGTGTCGGAGCACAGTCAGGCCCCGGCTGCGGGGGGGGAGGGGGGTGGGGGGTGCGGCCCCAGACAGAGCGGGCGAGCGAGGCACACGCTGGGTGGCACCCCTCGCGCGGCCCACAGGGTGGGAGAGAACGCCAAACTGGGGAAGCCTTCAACTCTCGCATGCCCTGACTTCCCGTCAGTGTGAACACAATGGAGGGAGTGAATCAGGGTCAGGAAAGGGGGAGAAAGAGAGAGAGAGAGAGAGAGAGAGAGAGAGAGGGGGAGAGAAAGATGGGGGGGTGGAGAGGGAAAGAGAGAGAGGAATAGAGAGAGAAGGGTAGGGGTGGATAGGGAAAAAGAGAGAGAGATGGAAAGAGGGTAGAGAGAAAGATAGAGCGAGAGAGAGAGGGAGAGAGAGAGGGTGGGGAGGGAAAAAGAGAGAGGAGAGAGAGCTCCATTCTGCAGTGCCTGAGCTGAATTTACGGTCAGGAAGGGGCTGAAAGCTGAATTTACGGTTGCGCTCTACTGTTCTCTTGCCCCCTGGTAATGAGAAACCGCTGTTTCTGTTGCAACGCAAGGTTTCATAAAATTCCCCCTGGCCATGACACATCATTATTATTATTGTTTTTTTTTTTTAATTTTTTTATTTTTGCCTCGGACTTTATGGCCATGCCAGGCGCCAGCTTTCGGCGGTTCTTGGACCTGCGCTCTGATTGGACGAGGCTCCGTGGATGGAATCACGCTGTTTGGAGTCACGGCCCGGAAACTCAGGCTGCTGCTCTCATTGCGAACAATCTCTTAAACTGCCAACCCTCTCCTCACAGGGGTGTGTGCAGGCTACGCCCTTTCCCTAACCCTAACCCGACCCCTAATCCACGATCCCTCTCCTCACAGTGCCGTCTGCACCAGGCCTCATGCAGTGCAGCGGACCGCGCCATATGGGGTCAAAATGAGATTCATAATCATCGATATCTCTGAGAAATAACATAGCTATCTTGCAGGGTTAGCAAACTCTGTTCCTGGACTGCTGCTCTGTCACACTTTGTAGTATAATAGTGAGTGCCTGGAGCACAGTGACACATGCACTGGTTTATCTTAGTAATTGATCCAATTGCATAAATTAGGAGTTTGGTTGGAACAATAACCACAGGCACCTCCACCTCTCCAGGACCAGAGTGGTGTTGTACACAAAGGCTGGTGCTGCAGTTTCTCCATGCTCGTAAGGACTGTGCCTTCGAGCCCCGTAGAGTTCATGCCCCTGAGATTGATAGTAGTGTGTACCTTCATGTATTTATGAAGCAGTTTTTCCCTGTTTTTACCTTTCAAATGATGCTGCCCACTGACAGTGTTTCTTTGCGTTGAAGAAGTGTGGGCAGGTTGGGGTAGCTGGGCAGGTTTGACCTCATGACCAGCATTAGAATCTGACATCTGATGCATATGCCAAAACCAACCAATCGGCAATCAGTCCTTCAAAGGACATCACGGACAACCTTCCGCAACAGACCAAAGAGGTTTGCTGTCTCTGTAGTTCGCCCCGGTTCATCAGTCAGATAGTGATTGAGGGTGTTATTGCTCAATGTTGATTATTCAGTCTGTATGTGTCACTCTCTCTCTTTAAAAGCTTGGCTCTGAAACAAAGACTAAAATACACCAATAATAGTTATCTCTGTCCAATTCCTGCTACTCCTCCCAGGGATTAGATGAGAAACCACAGAAGGGGACGCTGATAAGGAGCCAGATGTTAAATTCTGTGAGCATGCAATTATATGACTGTTAGTCCCATCCTGCAGATACCGTGTGTTAGACGCCTCCATCTGGAGAAGGGGAACGTCTGGAGTGTGTGCTAAATGATGTAATGTAATGTAATGTAATGTAATGTGGATCAGTGGCCACAAAGGTGAAACTGGCAGTCTTAGATTTGAATCCCAGGTGGGGCGCAGCTGTTGTGCCACAGAGTAAAGCACCTTCACGCTCACCTGTACACATATGCACTCCTGCACAGTTATTAATGACATGCAGCATCAGTGCTATCGCAGCATGTGTTTTAAATGACTCTCTCTGGGGCCTGGAGAAGTCTTTTTGATTTCCACCTTTTCAGTCAGGATGAGCCTGCTCACCCATTTGGAGCATGTGTATGTGATTAACAGATGCTGGTAAACGATCTCTCTTATCAGTACATTACAATCTGACAAATCCTGGTTAAACAGGAGCTCAAAATCGGGTCCGTGAAATGCCAGGAGATGCCACGCCACACTAATGCACACTGCCTTCAGCTGCATTTAGCAGTGAGCGCTAAATAGAAAGCACTTATTTTTTCCTTAAATGCATTTTTTTCATTTCAGTAACAATATTATGTAGGACCCAGAAACAACAACTTTTGAAATGTTTTGAAATGCACTGCTTAAGGCCAAAGCTCAGTACAGTCGGATTGATCCCTGGGTCAGAGGCACCCAGTAGCCAATAGAGAGCACAGAAAGGGGAATGGCTCCTCTCACTTGTTCGATAGCTTGTGCAAACTGTGTTCAACACCTTATCCCAGCAGCTCCCCCCAAAATGAAACTGTTAAACCCATAAAACCCCACACATATCCAGTGTGACAGCTGTGATGAATGAAGAAAATACAACCAAGATGATGAGTAACATCAGATATTGTATTGAGCATATCAAAACTGTACTCTCTCCGGATGTGCTAATCCACTGTGGGGAAGTTCTCCTCTCAGTACCATGGTGACTCCTCTCTCAGAGGCAATGTCAGCTGACGTCCCAATACCTTTCTACACGCAGTAGAGAGAGAGAGAGAGTGAGAGAGAGAGAGAGAATTTTCTCTCTGCTGGAAAAACTCAGTTTGGTTAATATTATTATAATGTTTTGTATATGAGGAAAACAGAGAAGCCAGGAGTAAATATTGTATTAATCTGAATATTGTGAAATATTAAATGTATATCAAATGGAAATAAGCTGTAAGCTCTGTGCTTTCGGCCTCTCATCATGCAAGGTTTGGAACGAGCTCATGAAGAACCCGGCTCCTTCTCAACCCAATCTGAGGTGTCTGATCCTCTCTCTGGTTCCAAGATATTGGAAGGTCAGTCAACATTATACACAACTGAGTAAAGCAGAAACACAAGCATGTGTAACACAAAGCAAGCTCCACTTGTACATTTTTGGAACACAGACTGGAAAACAATAAGCGCATTTCAAAATAATTTTTGGTTGTTTTCTTTTTTATAACTGCATTTCAGTGTTTTATTTAAGAATATGGTACCCTCTTTTATGGTATCCACAACTTTCACAGAAATAATGAGATTTATAATAATCATAATAATCATAATATTAATAATAAAATTAATGATAAACTGAAGTTGACATTTCAGTGTCACAATCCACAAAAAATGCATAAAAATATCTTGTTATGAGGCTAGTATTTGGTGTAATGCAAAAAAAAAACATCAAAAGAACAGATCCGGGTAAAGCGTAACCACATGTGAGGATGACAGCACTAACAGCAATACCAGCCCCTCTCTGTCACAGAAAGAACCAGTGGCCACCTGTCACAGAATCTCCCTCACACACACACCTTCATGAAGCAGACCACCGAGGCTGTGCAATATTCCCATGCCTTTCGCTAACGAGCGCTTCTGAGCAGCTGTGACCAAAACCAGAGGCCTCTGATTACTGAGAAATAAATGGTGTGACTTACATTACTGTCCTCCACCTCTCCTCCTCCTTCACTCTCCTACAAGTTTAGTTTGTACATATGTACATACAGTGTGTGTGTATGTATAAATATATATATGATATTTATATATAAACACATACACGTACACTATGCATATATTTCTGTATGACATTCACTTTCTCATACTAACTGTTCAGAAGACACGGTTTTACTTGTATTGAATCCATATTTCATTTAAACAACTGAAAAATTAAGATGTATGGTATGTAAGGTATGTTTTCTCTAATGGCAGATGGGAGTAGAGTTTGGCTTTGCTTCTATGCTTATTTTACATCATTATGTTTTACAAAAGGATAAACCACAAAAAAGAAAAAAAGGTACTCATTAACTTTTTTTCAACAATCCACAATCTAGTTCCAGTGCCTTTCATTTGTTTCCTTGTAAAACTGAAAAAATAAAATGCCTTAATACTGTTTATTTTTTTCTTTCCCCGATTAATGTTAAATGACTCTTGTAGACCCCATTTCCCGGAACCCGCAGCGTGTGCAAAGCCGCCTGCGTTTGAACAGCAGGGCATAACTGCAACACCCTTTCACAACAGCAATGCTAACGGGCTTAGCCTGAGGACCTTCGAAAATCTCACTGAGCATCTCTCATAGTTTTGAATGTGTGTCCCTTAAAGTCCTTAAATCAACTCTGTGAGGGAAAAATGACAAAAGTAGCCAAGACTAAACTCTTTGCCCATTGTATTCTCAGATAAAGAGCTGGACTCCCACAGGGACGGCCTCTCAGAGCTGTCCTGCTCACGTGTGGGTTAAGAAGAGCTTGGAAACATCCTTAAGACGTAGTATAAATGTTGCCCTTCCTTCCTTCTTCTCCTCGTACGTACTGTACATTATTTATTGCAGCATTCCTCCAGTTCAATTAGAGCATCTTCTTCTGTCCATAGCAGCACTGACCCCTTCTCTTCATCCTTTTTTTTTTGTTCGCTGTTTGTTCAGTCCACTTCTACAGGTATATATCGCTCTGTGCGTGTGTGTGCGTGTGTATACATACACACACGCACACACTCGCACACATACACATATCTATATATATATATATATATATATAAGTAGGTGAGTGGCTTGTCGCGCCATCCCCTTTCTACAGTGACTTAGTTGGTGGCGCTGGGTGTGAGAGTGGGAGCGGTGGTCGCCCGGTTTTGGGGCTTCTTGCGTTTGCCGCCCGCTTTGCCCCCCTCCTTTGCTCCTTCCTTGGGCTCCCGGTTCTTGGTCTTGCCACCGCTTTCTTTATTCTCTTTGTTCCTGCTCTCCTCTCTCCTCTCGTTCTTGTTCTTCCCCTTTTCTGAATGGGAAAAAAAAACAGATCCTTCCGTGAATGAAGACACACACACACACACACACACACACACACACACACACACATAGCCACACACACACAACACACACACACACACACACACACAACACACACACACACACACACACACACACACACATAGCCACACACACACACACACAACACACACACACAACACACACACACACATAGCCACACACACACACACACAACACACACACACAACACACACACACACACACACACACATAGCCACACACACACACACACAACACACACACACACACACATAGCCACACACACACACACACACAACACACACACACAACACACACACACACACACACACACACACAACACACACACACACACACACACACACACACACACACATAGCCACACACACACACACACAACACACACACACAACACACACACACACACACACACACATAGCCACACACACACACACACAACACACACACACACACACACACACACACACACACACACACACACACACCCATACACAACACACACATACATGCAAATTCATTCACACACACACACTTAACACATATACACGCACACCACATGCACACACACACACACACACACACACACACACACACACATGTATACACAGGTATTACAGTAATTATTACTGAATATCCTTCTCACTACCTTAGCTTCCACATGGATACAGGACTTCCACGCTGGATTAAGGACATGCTCTCACGTGTGTGACCCCACTGAGGAAGTCCCGGCATGGGACTTCACTTTCAGAGCTGAGCATCCGAAATGCGCAAACACGCTGAAATACAGTCGCTGCACCTTTTGTTTTGAGCCTTCGCAATTTCTGATTAGAATTTATTGCAAGTTTTTTCATGCACATACAAATAAGTAATTCTTTCAGGCTTTCATTGCATCACGTCACACAGTACATGCATCTGTGTGATTACCCTGCCATTACGCACCTCATGGCTAGTGTGCAACTGCAGGTTTGCCATCTGTGTCTCAGCCCAGAATCCCAATATAAACTTTCTGTCACACACGTACTTATATAAGGAACCAATAACAGCTGCAACAGTCTGCACTCACATTGTACAACAGCACCCTCTTATTTTTATGCTGCTATTTAGGATTGTATCTTGCTTTTGCTACACGGCTGTATCAGGAGTATGCAGTGTAATGCCAGTGAATTGGGGCTGTTAACCCCAGAGCAGAACAGTGATAAGGAGCAGGGCTCGTAGCTGGAGGGTTGCTGGTTTGATTCCCTGCTGGGCCACTGCTGCTGTACCCTTGGGCAAAGTACTTAACCCAGAATTGTGTCAGTACATATCCAGCTGTATAAACAGATAACATGTAAAAACTGTAACCTATGTAAGTCGCTCTGGAGAAGAGTGTCTGCTAAATGCCAATAATGTAATGTAATGAAAAGTAACGCCTTAATTATGTAATGTATGTAACACCAGGTCTGATGTGAAGGAATGAGTTCAGCATGATTCACCAGTTAAGTAAAAAAGTGGAAATTCGTCACAATGGAAAACCGCCCTGTTACCACTCTCACTGCCTGCTGTCTGTCCCGGCTCCAGCTGAACGTTTCGGTAAACTGGCGAGTTTCGGTAAGCTGCGGTGATAAATAAAACGGAGAGGCCTATAAACACCAGATAAATGTGTGGATAACACTGCCCAGCACCACGGCACACCGTAACCACGGGCTGGAAAAGAAAAACACAAGCGAGCCTTTGTGAGAAGGAGACACCAAGCAAAAGACATTTTTAAAGCCCCGCTCATCTCGCTCTGACGAGTTCTGAAGAAACCTAATGTGCTCTCCAAACATTTCAGTGGGTCCAACCGAGACTCCCTCTTTTCGTCCCCCCCATCAGCTGCGGCTCGTATCCCCGATCCCACCCAACACCCTGTCTTAAGTGCCTAACTGTCTTGGCACTCCGACACAAACACCCATTAGAGGAGCCCTGAAGTGCTTGGACCATGTGAGAAAAACAGTTTTGGGGAAAAAAAAAAAACAAACGATGGTAAACAGAATCAAATGCAGGTTCCTTCTCCAGCACCCTCCGACCCCCCCCCCCCCCCCCCCCACCCGCCCGTCTGGGACGAGAGAGGGAGGCCCACAGCCATATTTGTCAGGAACTCTCTGTTGCGAGTTTCAACATTCCCTGGATACTGAATAAACACGGGCAGGGGCTGGAAAGCTTTCACACGGCACCTGACAACAAGCCCGACGCTTGGCCTCCTCTCCCCGTGACACCACAGCCTCATGCACTAGCGTTTGCTTTGTTTTCAGCTCCGCTGCGTTTAACTGCTGGTACCGCCTGCTTTTTATTTTTTGTCCCCTTTTTTGAGAGAAGGTCAAATGTGAATTTGCTTAATCCACTTCATACAGGTGTTCAGAAACCATTAGAGAGCAACACGTGCTTAGGCCTGTACGGCCTTCTTTTGAAAAGTGCATTTTTACACATCTCTGTAAACATATAAAAATAACTTCTTGGCAGCACGACAGCAAACATACTGCTTTTAAATTTCAGTGCTGAGTTTATTTTTGAGGAAAGAGACTCCTGAAACAAATGAGTGCGCATTAGCGTTCGTAAAGTTTTTAACAAGCCACTGGCAGCAGTGCTGTTCATGGGCTTTTTAACTTTCTGTCCTCGGGGATTTTCAAAGCAAAGCAACTTTTCTTTCTCGACTATCAAGAGATGGAGATGCCCAGTTTAAAAAACACAGCCACTGTAGAGTCTATTTCAAAGTTCTGCATGGAGGTCAGATCTCAAATAATGCTGTTCTCAAGGGCCTTTATTTTTCCTAATAATGCTAATAACAATATTTAAGAAGGCAACTATCTATCACTGAGAGCTAAATAAAATACCTGATGCGGGAGCACACCTCCAAAGCTCAGTGAAATGCTTCCGGGGCAGAAAAATATCACTTGTATCTATATGTTGGTTAACTTACCCATTAGGTTTCAAAAACACATAGCATATGTTTTCACTCTTTATCTTTGTAGCCATGTGTTTCTATCTACCACATGGAAGCAGCATAGTGCTGTTGCTGTGATATCAACATTGAATAGATACGAGTGGCATTTTTTCCCCCGGAAGCATTTCACATGGCCTCGGAAAACTGAAGGTGTGCTCCCGCATCAGGTATGACTAAAAGGAAAAATACGGGAAGAAACCTAACGCCACATACCAGGGATAGCTGTTATTGCGCCAAAAATAGTTATGCGATATATCGTGATGGCTATATCGCCGAGCCCTTGTGCTGAGGATAGGACTTTGCAGCTCGTTATCACACACCATCAACACCAAAGTTACAATCAACCGAAACGTTCACGATGCATGCGGCTCCCAGGCGTTTTTAGCGGGCGTTTCTCTGTGCACGGCGGTGGCGGCGATCGCAGCGCCGGTCCATCCAAGTGAAACACTGAGACCTGGCAACAGCGAGGGCATGCAGTTAGCCACTTCAGCCTCCGTGCGAAGGCATTTATTAAGTTAAAGAAAAGAACAGATGAAGAACAGGGGAAATCTGTGCCAAATCGACCCAGAGCGTTACTTTCTGCAGACCTGTAAATCACAAGTGTTATACAAGCCTACTGCCCCCTGTGTTTTATAAGGGCCCTGCCGGCCAATTCCGCAGCTGCAATCACCTCCTCTCTAATTCAGCACACAGCGCCAATTTATGCGCACACACAAGCGCCGGGGTCAGGACACCCATCAGTTCTGTGTTTGTTTTCATACGAGTAAAGGATCGTAAAAACCCCGAACGAGCCCGGTCCTCACGCTTCGGCTGACTAATTCACACCTGCACCTACAGTGACAAGTGGGCTGATTGGTTAGCGCGTTCCTAAAGTCAGACACAAACCTTCCTCACGCCCGTAGCCTTCCTCACTCTCTCCCCTCTCAGGTCCCTCTCAGACGATAGAGCTGAGTGCTGGTGCTGCTGTCCAGAGTCAGCTCGGAGAAGTGATTGTTAATGAGATTCATCAAATGTTGGGCCCATCACTTCAACCTCCCCACCGCACACACACACACACACACACACACACACGCACACGAGTCGCTAAGTTTAGAAATCTGGCAGGCCACGTAGCATTTTTATGGGGCAGTTTATAATATTTCACTGTTAATTATTCCTCTGAACCCGGAGTGGAAATTCTTTCCAGATCGCGGGCGTCACGCAGTGTAAATTTGCTTCTCATTTCTCAAACGCCGCTGTCACTGCCTGTCCAGGCCAGAGCCCACTCCTCTTTGAAGAATTACAAGCAAGGCCCCTCCAGCCTCCCTTTCCCCATCTGATACGGGGAGAGAGAAAGACAAATAGAGATAAGGGGAGAAACAGAGGGGAAAGATGTCGTTGGCTCCTCACAGCACTTTGGTCTTCTAACTTTTGCTATAGATGGGGTTGACATTTTTTTTAAAAAATCATCTCTATTACTGGGGTTGTGCAATTTGATGTGCATTGAAAGTGATCAAATATTCCACGCTTTCTGAGGCAAATACTCCATGGCTTCCGAGACAAATATTCCAGTAATGGAACCCCATTTTTTTCCCCGAGTAGGGTAAGACTCTCAGCTCTTTTCATGTAAATAATGAGTCACTGCAGCAGATCCGCACTCACTCACGGCTGAAGGCAGTGACATTAGCAATATCAATGAATTATCATTTATACAGGGTTCTCCAGTTCTCCTTTATAAATATTGATGAAAAATAATTCATATAAACGTCATTTTTATTATTAACATGGATTTTTAGGATTAACTGAGGTAATATATCAGTTATCTCATGGTTCAATGAAGGACTCACCCTTGTAAAAATTCTGTGGGTGTTTTGATTTGCCTCTTGTATCTGCGATGTTACAACAAATGTATAACCGTCTGTGCCAACAGTGTGTAATAACACTGTGTAATAACACTGTGTCATGCTGTAGCTCACTGCTGTAGCCCAAGTAGCCCACTATACTTGCATTTAGCTAAAGGGCAATGCCATAATAAAGAGATGGGATGTCACTTGTTTCAATAATAAATTTAAATAAATATACCCATTCGAACAGTAAAGAGAACGTCAGCAATCCCAAAAAAGGAAGTTGTTTTGGTTTGTGCCTTTATTTGATGGACAAATTAAAAGTTGAAGTGGAATACAAGAGGCCCGCTTCAGTGGGTAATAATCCCTCAGGCAACCAGACCACAAGGAAATAAAACCAGCGGCCAAACGAACAGCACACAGTGGCTTACAATAACATGCCACACTGTGTCCGTGGAGATGGAGTAAGCCCTCTCTCTCCTCCCTGCCCTGCTCACAGTAAACCCCTCCTGCAGCCCTCTTTATGAGGTCGATCGTCCGCCAAACCTGAAGGTCTTAGCCTTTTGTTTTGTTTTGAAGGGTCTGTTTTATTGCTAAGGCAGAAAATTTCTGCGTTCATTAAAACAAGCTAAGCAAATAAGAGGAACTTGATAGCTCTGTGATTCAAATAAAGTCCGGCAACATTCACCTGGCCAGGATTTATCTTTTAATAGCCGTTACAACAAAAACATTACGTGCCAGCCGGTACACAACAACTACATCACTAGTCCGACTGGCAGAACATTTCTGTGAAAGGGAGAACATATGGTTCCTACTCATAATGTTCCCACATTGATTTGTACATTTCCAGACCATCAGCAAAGCACTGGCTGAGTGAAAAGCCTTGTTAGCTACAATCAGAAGGGTGCTGGACATACATTTACATGGGCTGTAACGATTTCTTTCAGGCTCCTGCATCCATGCCAGCAGGTTATAGTTTTGAAACCCACTTGGGATACTGCCACTGAGGACCATGCCTCCATACCTCCCCTGGTCAGTGACTTTCCAGCAGCCCTGCTTTATGTGTTTCCTTGAGGCCACAGCTAAGCAACACCATCCGGGTTTACACGGGTTCACCAGTGATGGGTACTTTTTCAGTTGAGTTCCCTAGGAGCCAGCCCATGTCAAAGAGGTGGCCTGGCATTTTTTTCACACCAAACCTGCTGAAGAACAGTTGATCAGAAAGGGAGAGAGCCTATCCTGTGTTTTTTCAGGAACACCATTACCTTTGAATGGTTCCCACCTGCCATTACACCGCACTAGAGAATGTGTGATGCGTGTATAGGCACAAGTCTGGCCCAATCTGTTTCTCGGCCATGGCTAGACTCCTACTGTGAGATAAGCTGAAATTAAACAGCCAGTATCACAGTGAGGAGGTGCAAGGCTCAGTCTTTAACTTCAGTGCCACTGGTTGGGGCAGTTGGTGGTGACAGGGAAAAACAGGCAGAAATGCAGGTGTCCCTCACCTCAGGAACTCTCTGTTGCGAGTTTCAACATTCCCTGGATACTGAAACCTCTCACTCACTGGGTGAACAGCAGTAAAGAAGCTTTACCAGTAAGGGGCAAAAGGACAAATAGTAACACCCACCGAGTGCTTTTTCTGATTGGGAAAATGGGGTTCAGTGTCTCCCTCTCCCTCCTTCTCTCTCTCTCTCTGCATCTCACTCTGTGCTCACCTTTTCTGCAGTGAGTGTCTCTCTCTCTCTCTCTCTCCTTCTCTCCCCCCCCCCCTTCGCTCACCTTTTCCGCAGGGAGTCTTCGGCACAGTGCACTTGTGGCTCTCTGTCTCTCTCTCTCTCACTCTCTTTCCCCCCCTCACTCGCTCACCTTTTCCGCAGGGAGTTTTCGGCACATTGCACTTGCGGCTCTCCGTCTCCGGGGCGCAGGTTGCCGGGGCAGCGGGGGAGGTGGCGGTCTCTGGGCTGGGGGGCTGCGCCGGCTCCCGCACGCGGACCTGGGTCCCCTTCCTGAAGCCGCAGGTCTTGTTCTTCTTCATGCAGGGCCCCCAGGGGCCCCACTCACCCAGCTCGCATTGCACTGTGGGAAATCAGGCATGGAAAAAAAGGTTGAGAGAAGTGTACACGCAAGACCTGGCTCCCAGGAGAGTCGGGATCCACGGCCTGGCCAAAAAGCGCAAATGTAAGCTTGGAAACAGAAGGAGACCTGTGCGCTTCAGATTTCGGCAGACCATAAGTTTGAAATACAGCAAATTCAGCTAGCAAATATAAGACATTACTCACTCTCTTCTACTCCAAGTTAAAAGAGGACATGCTGTAATTATTACATTTGGAAACCTCAATGTTAAACCTTATTAGATATTTTTCAACTGGAGTCATGACTCCATCTGGTCTAAGCTGTTTTTAATCGCGAGGAGAATTTCAACATTTCATTTTTACTGTTCAGGGGATTCACTGACTTTGTGCTAAGGACAGCGGGAAGGCAACTCGATGCTGCCAAAGCAATGACTGCTAAAATAAAAAAAAAAACGGCGATAAGAACTGTGGACCCACCGCGCCAGAGGAGGCGAGAGGGAGCCAGATCCAGCAGAGAGCCACCCGGAGTTCGGCCTGCTCTCAGGGCCACAGGGAGCGCTCACCATTAGCACAGCGCTCTCTCAGTAAGGACAGAAATATTTCAAAAGCGATCAATAAATTGTCTAAATGCTGTAAATAAGGCCTCGGCGGGTTGTGACTCTCTTTCCAGAAAACAGCAGCCTCAGTACGCTGTGACTCCCTGCAGAAAACAGCAGCCTCAGTACGCTGTGACTCCCTGCAGAAAACAGCAGCCTCGGCAGGCTGTGACTCCCTGCAGAAAACAGCAGCCTCAGTGGGCTGTGACTCCCTGCAGAAAACAGCAGCCTCAGTACGCTGTGACTCCCCGCAGAAAACAGCAGCCTCAGTACGCTGTGACTCCCCGCAGAAAACAGCAGCCTCGGCAGGCTGTGACTCCCTGCAGAAAACAGCAGCCTCAGTGGGCTGTGACTCCCTGCAGAAAACAGCAGCCTCAACAGGCTGTGACTCTCTCTGCAGAAAACAGCAGCATCAATGGGCTGTGACTCTCCCTGCAGAAAACAGCAGCCTCAGTACGCTGTGACTCTCTCTACAGAAAACAGCAGCCTCGGCAGGCTGTGACTCTCTCTGCAGAAAACCAAGTAGACTGCACACATTATAACTGTGCTATTTATCGCATATATAAAAGAGACCACAGCCTTTTAATATTTGAATGATTGGTTCATCCAAATGGTGTCCAAGGCTTTCCTCACACACTCCCTCCTAAGTGCATTTTAGAGATTGGCTAAGCTGTGGTGACCACGGTGACGGTGGATGGGTCATGTGATGGGCGGGACTCACCTGTGCTGACGCATTCCATGGTACCGTTGGTGGTGCCGAAACCTGCAGGGCAGCTGGTGTAGCACCTCCCTCTGTGCGAATACAAGCCCTCCTTACATTTTGTGCAAAAGCTTTTACTGAAACACGCCTCACAGTTGTCTATTCTACATTCTGCAATGAGAGAGACAGAGAGGGAGATAGAGAGAGAGGGCGAGAGAGAGAGAGGGAGAAAGTGAGAGAGAGAGAGAGAGGGAGAGAGAAAGAGGGAGAGAGAGAGAGAGAGAGAGGGAGGGAGAGTGAGTGAGAGATAGAGCGTGAGAGAGAGAGAGAGAGGGAGGGAGAGGGAGGGAGGGAGAGGGAGAGAGTAGGGGGGTGCCAGGGAGAGAGAGAGAGAGAGGGAGGGAGAGGGGGTGGGAGGGGGAGAGAGAGAGAGAGAGAGAGAAAAGGGAGAGTCAGGGAGAGAGAGAGAGAGAGAGAGAGAGAGAGAGAAAGGGAGAGACAGGGAGAGAGGAGAGAGAGAGAGAGAAAGGGAGAGACAGGGAGAGAGAGAGAGAGAGAGAGAGAGAAAGGGAGAGACAGGGAGAGAGAGAGAGAGAGAGAGGACAGACATCAGTTGCTGCCTCCTGGCTTTACATTCTCACACTGTTGCATCATTTGGGTCCTGGGTGCATGCACTCGTTCTTTGGGTCCTGGGTGCATGCACTCGTTCTTTGGGTCCTGGGTACATGCACTCGTTCTTTGGGTCCTCGGTGCATGCACTCGTTCTTTGGGTCCTGGGTGCATGCCCTCGTTCTTTGGGTCCTCGGTGCATGCCCTGGTTAGGGGCAGCCTTCATTCCTTGCATTTCATAGTTATTTATTGTTCCGGCATGTGGGAGACTTACAGACTACACACAGCTCTCACAAGAATGCATTTAGTGGATTGTGCGATGTTTCACAAATTTTCATCATGTTTAGTCTTTTGCACATAGAAAATGATTCAGAAAAAAAAAACAATTTCCAAAAAAGAGGAACCAGCAAAAACAATACAGCTATGTCAAAAATGTGATGTGTTGCAGCTATTCCTACTGCTTAAGGAAAAACATTAAGTCATTTTAAGAAGGCTGCAATGCTTAATGAACATATACTGTCAGTATACTGTCTTTTAAACCTGTTTTTTCCATTTTTTAACCTTTTCAAACTGGGATGAGGCACCCCTTTCCAACTGTGTCACAGGCCAGCAGGTTTCAGGGGTGCTGTCACACCACTGTCTCATTAAAGGCTCAACCTCGCCGCTGAAACACGCCACTAATGACACTAAATTGGAGGCAATTATGTTCTCACACAGAATGAAAACCAGACACCTACCATATCTGCGAGACCTGAACTGAGTGGCCCTGTCTTACACTTATCACCATCATTATTTTCATAAGAAAATTAGTGTTCATCTTGAATTTTTAATTTCTTTTTTACACCTGTGACAACCGATGAGGAGAAAGAGAGAGAAAGCTCCAGAGTCCTGAAACATTTCCCAGAGAATCATATGATCAACAGTGTTTTTTGAGTACTCACAAAATTCACAGAACCTTTAAAACTGCAAATTACCTCATCACTAGCTAGTATATAAGTTAGGAAACGCAAAACAGAGCCTGCTATTTCGATGCTTCCATGAGTTTTGCGAGTCGTTTAAAATTCCCCGGCAGCCGGGGAATCATTTCAGCATAACAGCGGGAAAACTCCACCTGCGCCCCGACTGTGGCAGAGCATTAAGGTCTGCACATGTGCCCCACAGGTCAGCAAACACACCGGGCTCCCACCCGAGTCCAGCTCCCTCTGACTCCCCTCGACTCCCGAGAACTGCGTTTGACGCCTGCGATACTCATAGCAAACGCTTTCACACTGAGCCACTTTAAAAATGCGCCCCTAACGCAAGACAAATGTTGCTAACAAGATGTGGGGATGTGGAGAAGTATCAGATATAATGCAGCTAATTGGATGATTACAGCGACTGAGCCACTGAGGATCCGGCTGCAGGGAAAACCCAGAATGGAATTCAACCTCTCGGAGTGGAGTTCCGGCCACGGGACTAGAAAATTAAAATCAATGCTAAACCTGGATGGGAACAAATCAGAAACTCCATGATATTCAACTCTATATTTAATACAGTAAATAGCTCTTTACTGTAAATGTTGCTGTGATACCACTATATGATCTGTTCACAACAACACACTGGCTGGGATGCTTTTAGCAAAATCAAGCAAAGC
Source organism: Megalops cyprinoides (assembly GCF_013368585.1). Taxonomy (NCBI): domain Eukaryota; kingdom Metazoa; phylum Chordata; class Actinopteri; order Elopiformes; family Megalopidae; genus Megalops; species Megalops cyprinoides. The sequence continues at coordinate 2,160,704 of NC_050592.1, forward strand.
TTCTGAGGAAAAGTACTGACCGTGCCTGTGATTTAAGATCCCTACGATCATGTGATCCCTCCAGTAAAGCTTAACCTCCACGGGTCCGGGAGGAACTAGCATGTGTGCACAGAGAAACAGCAGCTTATCTACATCTGAATATAAGGGCTATAAAAGATAAGGGGTTAGAGGAAGGCAATGCTACAGCAGGAAAGCCAAGGAGCTGAGAGGACCTGCAGTGTTTGTAGAGTCTGTCAACTGAATGCTCAATCAATTACTGCCAGTCCGTTTCTTTAACAGACCAAGGTACTTGGGGGGAACCATAAAATAATGTCAGGAATGTTTTGATTACAAACACTTCTTCAGGCTTTACCTGTCAAAAGATATATAACGCTACACCGCCCACACGTCTGAGTCGCACATTAACTAATACAACAGCCATTGGGAGGAAAAAAAACTCACCACATCTTTGTCCTGCAACAAAATATAATGAATCCAAGCTGCTCTTCTCTCTTAATTGTCTATCAAAACACTCATGCCTCTGGAAGGAAAACGCTTTGAAACCAGCTTACAGGGGGTTTACGACAGATTTCGGAACTTCTGATCTCTCTAATTGGAAGTGTTGGTTTGTGTCCCTTAATAACGTTTCATTGCCACAGAGACATAAAGAGATAAACAGAGATGAAGGCAGGAACAGACTCCAGTAAGCGTGGCGCAACCAACCAAAAAAAAACCTGGTGGTATCTAGTTTGTGCTTCTGTAATTTAAAGCCAAAATAAGTACGCAGCATGCTCAGAAGGCAGACAAACAACAGCACATTAGCAATGTTTGCTTTGGATTTTTTTTACAGCCTGTCCTTCCCCCAGCGGTAAGAGGAAACAGACGCTGGCAGGGTTGGCATCGCTGGGTTGGACAGACAGGGCTGTGTCACTGGTCCCACTGCAACGCTGAGGCTAAGCCTCTTTAAACTGACTGCAGCTGTAACCAGACACGGCCCACGGTGACCCCCCTACCCCCCTCTGCCACAAACCCCCCCCCCCCCCCCCCCCCCCACCACCACCTCTCTGCTGTTGTTTTCAAAACGTTAAAACGTTAACAGGCCTCTGCTGCCTTTTGATGATGTAGAAATGTTGCAGCAATGTCTCAGCAGACAGTCGGACGTCACCGGTTACGTTTGGTTCACCCGTCACGACCCCCCGCCCCTCTCTTGTTCCCTGCTATTGGAGGGACTAGCAGCAGGCAGCTACTCACTGGTGCACTTGTTCATGTCCGGGTTTCGGACGCCGAAGTAGCCCACGGGACAGGAGGCCAGGCACACGCCGATCTGTCGGATGTCATTGCGTTCGAGAAGGATGAAGAGTTTGGGCTGGCATTTCAGGCACCCGTTGTATTCGGAGCAGAGCTCACAGCCCCGCGAGCAGGATGGTGGAACCTCAGTGCTTACTGCGAGACAGAGGGAGAGAGAGACAGGATGGAGGAACCTCAGTGCTTACTGCGAGACAGAGGGAGAGAGAGACAGGATGGAGGAACCTCAGTGCTTACTGCGAGACAGAGGGAGAGAGAGACAGGATGGAGGAACCTCAGCGCTTACTGTGAGACAGAGGGAGAGAGAGACACCGTCTACAGGCAGCCCACACAAAACCACCCCACTTTCATCAAACATCATTCTGTGCTATCATCAATGTCAAATGGCAATACATCAAATTTTAAATACACTGCCAACCTACCATGCATCAAATTCTGAAAATAAAAACAACATAATGTATTTGGCTGGATGCAGTCGTGGCCTTAAAATGACAATGCCTGGAAGACTCAACAAAGGACCTTCCTCTCTTTTTTTCCAAAGGGCAACCCCATATTCTTTAACTGAATGATAAACATCAAACGAACAGCACAGCAAGCGGCAAACAAACAAAGCAATTATCGAACCGCTACTAAGGGTTAATGTTTTCTGCTAATTTCAGCACTGGGTATGCCAAATGTCCTTGTTTGAACAGTTTCGCAGTGTTTACTCGAAGCTGCCCAGCGGAGATCTTAAACAGATTTTCGTTGTGGTGCTGCAGAAGCCCCGTGGTTTCAGACTGACAGCAGCCTAAGCGGAGCCCAGAACAGGCCCTGGTATCACACAGGGCTCCCACAAGCGACTCTGGTACAGAGGTACAGCCAGCAACAAAATGGTAAACACATAAGGGGGGTGGGACACCCCATAAATATATGCATATCCATACACACACACACGCACACACACACACATACTCACACATACTCACACAGACACACACACACACACACACACACACACACACACACACAGACACACACATGCACACACACACATGCGAACACACATGAACGAACGTACACACACACACGCACACACAGACACACACACACACTCACACACACAGACACACACACATGCACACACACACACACACACACACACATGCACACACACACACATGCACACACACACACTCACACACACACACACGCATGCACGCACGCACACATGAACATACACACGCATACACACACACACACACACACACACACACGTGCGCGCGCACACAGTTTGCCCTGAGATATTTAAGCAGGTCGAAAAGACGCTATATAAGCGCGACACATTTTTGTGCAAATGCCTCTCGCGTTTCTCCCCCCTCTCATTTGGAGAGCTGAACTCGGAGGGCAATGCCTGGGATTGTTGCATAAAAAGCATGTCAGAGTGCACATCCTGTGTCCCGGGGCGGTTTGGTGCCTCACCACGGTCAGCACAGCAGATTTACTGCCCCTGCATGCTGTATCAACTCTAAATATACACGCACAAGCAGCAATCCATCACGGCCCCGTCTCACACAGATAAGGAGGACAGTAAAAGCATTAAAAACCTTTTGCCCCCACAGAGCAATCGCACCGAGCTCTAGTCATGGTTACCTGGCTTCAGATGGGGTCATTAAGCAGAGAATCCAGCCTCCTTATCAGCACTAATGATGATAAAGACATAACCACAGCGGAGAGTTTTAACCGCCCGGCAAACACTGTCTGTCAGGGCCCTCAGGATGGGTTTTCATCGAGACCGTTTGCGACCGCACTGATACGGTACGCGTTGGCGCTCCTCGCGTGAGGAAAACCAACCCTCGACTTCCTTCCCTTTCTGTCGTGCTTTGCCTCATCTTACGCTCAGGCCAAAGAGAAGACATTTTTCAACTTAGCTGTGTTCATGCTGAACAACAGCCACATTACATTTGTTTAGCAGAGCCTGTTATCTGCTAGCATATAATGACATATATATATAAAATGTTAGCAACATTTCATACATTTATACAGCTGGGCATTTACCGAGGCAATGTGGGCTAAGTGCCTTGCCCAAGGTTTCGACAGCAGGGTCTGACTAGGAAAACACACATCTGAGTTACAAGCCCCGCTCCACCACTACACCACACTGCTGGTCCTACACGAAACATGTGACCATTAGGTAGCATGGTCTGTCAGCACAGATTTTAATTGGGTTTGTCTGAAATGCAGAGTGACAGACCACTTGATGTATGTCTCTCCTAAATGTGTGACAGCTGTTGTGGTCATTTGTCCCATACATCTTCCTTAATGCTTACTACGAACACGCTCTCATTAACACGAAAGAGAACAAGAACGTGGTCAAAACAAATGCCTCGGAAGAAAAAAAAAATCCACATCAAATAAGGTATGCGCACATTCCTCTGGTCTGTGACAACATCTCTCCCAACCAATTGTCCCACCAGTAACCTCCTAAAAAAGGATGTGTCGGGGTTTGATGCGATGGAGTCTTGGGAAACTAGCGTGCTCAGTGTAATCTCTGCATTCCGCTCAGCCCGCGAGATGAGAAATGAAAAGATCAAACAGGAGAGGAATGTACGAGTTGTTTTCATGGGATTCAGGCGGGATGACAGTTTGTAGCTGTTCTGTGGAAATCAGAGACATCCACAACAGTGTGTCACTGCTGAGCAAACTCACACGTGACCACTTCAGTGCTCAGTGGTCTACTGGTTCACTGGCTAACTGGCTGACTTGCATGAAAGGGCTTGGGTGTCTATTGCCATCTCTACAAAAGACATCTTTGCTTGCTCTATCAGTACCTACTACATACCCATATAATTCTACATAATTCTGTTATGTAAATCCATATATTTCTGCTTTACAGACTCATTTTGTCAGCCTTTGACATGCAGTAAAACAAAGAGAAGGGAAACTTCCTTTGTTCTTTCTACTATACTATCTTTGGAATTCGCTGTGGACTTGTACGCTCCCAATATGTTTGAACATTTTGTTTCTTACCGAAGGCCTACAGTAAGGGAAAAGGCCGCAGAGAGACGTGAATTATGATGGAGAGACGTGAATTATGATGGAGAGTCGCATCGGCTCCTACGAGTGGTGCCATTACTGCAGGCTTAGTAACGCGCTTGTTCAGAGAAGTGTTTATAGCGGCTGTTTCCCTGAAAAAGACGCTGCAGCAGAGCTGGCCCGAGAGCAGTTTCGGCACGGCTTTTCGGCTCGGTCCTGAGGGGAAACAAACAGCGGCCTGAACCCTCCGACGCCCTCGTAAATCAGCGCTTAATCGCGGCTGGCGCTAAACATAGCATCCCCGCCATAAAGCACGGCCGAGTTATCCCCCCGGTTAACAGCCCGCCAGCCCGTTCCCCTGCAGTACAGGCGATAAGCGGCCGGGGCTTGTTGTCCGGCGTGGGCTACAGTGGGAGCCTCCGGGAAATGGAACAACACCGTCCCCCGCAACGCATTCCACATGGGGCGTGTCCCGCTGTGCAAACGTTCCCATGGCATCCGTGCCAACGTTGCATCAGTGCTGGCCGCAGCGATCCGCAGACTCCCCCCCTCCCCACAGAGCCGGCAGCTCCAAACAGGCTTGCGTGTGTGGGGGAGCACAGTCACCAGGGTTCTGTCTCACACAGGCTCTTGGTCTTTTTTCCATTAGATCTGGTCTGCTGAGGGGCTGCGCAGTGGCTCAGCCGATTAATGCCCCGCACCCCTCTGCTTCTGCACAGCTCCACTGCAGTTCCCCGCTGGTGTTACTGGTGCTACTGCCTAAGACGGCGAGCCAGCAGCCTGACAGTTTGATGCTCAGCTAACCATTAATCCAGAGTCATCGTATGAGCAGATATTACAGGTACACTGCCAGCTTATAGACTCGGCTTTTGATTTATGCACAGGTATGTTGATTATCACTGTCATACCTTTATATACTGTGCCTATAAACAGACTGATAATTCATTACTGATGACAGTGTCCTGAATTCTCTTGGTGTCTGGGAGTGATGAAGACCATGGTCTCCGGGCACAGTTTCATGCACTGAACCAGCTGATTTCACTAATTACCTCCCCTTCTGGATGCTAGAAAATCAGAGTGATCGGAGCAGATACTGGGAGTACTTCTACTTTCTACAGCCAGACTTTCCCACCTTTGAGTGTAGGCTGTAAGTCACACTATGACTCGCTTCCTGGTAACAGTATACAGGATACATGGGGCCCTGCTCAGCTGTATATGGTGAAAAGGCTAGCCACCTGAGAACAACAGTGTCAACAATCATAACAGCGTTTACATAATTACTGCAGGTGAAAAGCTATTCAAACAACCCTCTCTTCATCTCTCATTGTGTGTTTCACTTTGTCAGTACAGTGATATTAAAGAACCCTGATCACCCGAGCAGATGACCTGGGACAGCGTCTGATACAGATTATACATTTAAGAATATTTATGCTCTGTGTGGTAATAATACGTCACCAACCTATGAATCTAAAACACCCACCTCACCCCCTCTGTTTGGACCTTCTAACCAGTAGAATGGAATCAACCGTAACAGCCAATCACATTTTCACATCTGAGTGAGTTGTTGTTCTGCTCATTCACTCAGTAGTCACCTCTGATTGGTGTCTGGACCAATCAGATGTCAGCGTGCCAGGTGCGCATCACGTGACTCTTGCGCTATACCACGGCAAATGCGTGGTGTAGGTGTTCAGTACATGTGTTTGTACCTCACCATATGCATCATGCAAAACACTTCTATGACTTGAATCATTCATCCACCAAGCTGGTGTGAGACAAGGTGGCAAAGCAACTAACCAACCACAACCATCAGCCATGATTTCCAGGTAGCAGTTACAGTTACAAGACTACCAGTCCTGAGTTTCAGTTGGCAGTTGCAGTTAAAGGACTATCAGTCCCCAAGTGTCAGTTAGCAGGTACTGTTAAAGGACTATCAGTCTCCAAGTGTCACTTAGCCATTACAGTTAAAGGACTATCAGTCTTGAGTTGCAACCACTATCCTCAGTATATATTTCTGTTTATATATTTACAGTTTCAGTTAAACATTAACCTCAATATATATCTAAAGTATATTTGTATATTTATGTGTATATATTCATAGCTACAGTGATTCAGTTTCCATAATCTGTATTTATGTATATATTGAGTTTATATTTATATGTATGTGTTTATAGTTTCAGTTAACCATGATCAGAGAGATGTTGGCTTGCCTTACAGTCTGCTGACCTTTGAATGAAGGCACCTGCCAAACCCCTTAATGCAGAAGCAGGTTTGACTGACTGCTCTGGCCAAGAGGAGATTATTACTACTGTTATGAAGATGAAACACTTCCTCACACAGACTGTGCGTATGGCTTACTGGGATCGGGCTTCTCCCAGCTCTCACCGTGCACCGATAAAGGCCCACGGGAAAACTCAGACGAGCCAGGCTTGTTCCTTCCAGACTGCTCTACCACTGCCGTTTGTAAGGCAGGACACTGTTTGTGAGAAGGCTGGACCTGTAGAAATACTGTAATCTCACTCGTGAAGGAAAAACGCAGCGACCTTTAAATATTGACACAAAGGAACTGATACAAACACACGATATTTAAAGAAAGAATACTTTAGACTTAAGTAAGACATGTTTGATTTTTTTTCCCAAAAGGACATGGAAAAACTAAATAGTAACCACCAGCTTTAAACAATAACAGAAGCTGTATGAGGTAATTTGTGCAGAACTGTTATTCATCAATGTTTTCTCTCTTTCTTCAGCTATAGATGACAAGATGTTTAAAAAAGGCAACAGTGAATACTGTTAAGCCTACTGGGACCAATGCCTGCTACTAAATCCAATCTAGAAGCACATCAGCAAACTGGGGCTCTCTTTCGCAGTACCTCTTGTTGCCTGAAGAGGGAGCACTTGAACATACTACACAGCTCTGACTCAAATCTAGACCAAATGTGAACCTGACAATGACAAGGCAAAGTTAAGACAAAAGCTTAGTTTCTCCTGACTGTTGCTTAAATGAAAAATAAAACATGCACCCCCCCAAAAAAATTATTATTATCATTGTTTTTTATTGAAAACTGAACTTACTGAAAAACAGCACAATGGACAAAGTCAGATCCTGTGGCATGCTGTGGTCTGTTTATCTACCAGGAAAGTACATATTAATTAATGACCAAACAAATTATGACGTGGCCACTGAATTCTGACGCACTTTTCTTGATAGCACATCAAACACTGTATTAATGAAACAAAGAAAAATGTACATTTCCCCTCTGTGTCGCCACGGAGAAAACAGGGTTCATTGTGTCGCTTCAAATTAAGAGCGTGTCTCGTTTGTTCTGTACACAAAACCTTCACATTCCATGTCATATATATTTTCTCTTATCACCCTGTCAGTGAGGTATCTGCTCTCTGCTGAAACCAAGCGCACAGCAGATCATCCACAGCTCTCCTGGATATTTTCAGCAGTAGGTATGCGGTTGGCTTGGGTCAAACTCACGAAGGCAGCTTTATCTAAAACCTCTGATGGACTTTAACGCTGTGATGTTAACATACTCCTCGCTTAAAAAACTAACCTAGACAGGAAACACGATCGGGCCCCGGCATACTTCATACTTCATAATTCATACTTCAGCGTAAGAACACACGTAGTGAAGAATACCTCCGTACGAGCTCCAAACACAAGTCAAGCACTGACGAGCGTATCGCATAGCCCTGTAGCGCATCAGACAGAGTCTCTCGCTTTTATATTCTGTTAAACACACAGCAAAATATATAACATACGCAGTACCAGTGCAAGCTGACCATGTGAGTGTGCGACTCGGGTTCATCACTGACTAAAAATACTCCTTACATCAAGCGAACAAAAAAACATTCTGTGTAAATGACAAGAATTACTACATATCTGGAGAGGAAGAGATGTGCATTTGCAGGAAAGCAGAAAGGCATAATAACCAAGGCAGGCAAAACTAATAATACATGAGAATAACAAATGTAACCTTTACTGCTGTAGTTAAATGTTTATAAATGTCTGAGGAACATTTATAAGATATTTATCACAGGAGATTGCTCGGGCTGAGCCCCGCTATGCTGAAACCGGAAGAGAGGGAGAGAGGGAGAGAGGGAGCGAGGAAGAGAGGAAGCAGGATAGTGAGGGAGAGAGACAGACAGACCGATGGAAGGGGTCGGCGAGTGGAACGATACTCACTCCGTCTCTGCCTCCTGCCCTTGGAGTCCTTGAGGCTGTCGCTGTAATCCATGAAGCCGAGGAAGACCACCACCACGAACAGTCCTAGCTGCATAGTCACTGCCCAGCCACGTGGGGTCCCCCCAAAACAGGAAGAGGAATCGGACGGGGCCCCTTCCGCTCCGAGACAGGTGTGCGCGCCGCCGCTCACTGCTGGCTGCGTCCGCTGCTCTCTCCGGCTGCTGCAAGTCCAAACATGCCTGTGGCGAGAGCCATGACCGGGGGCAGGACGCCGGGCGGGAGGGGGGGGAGCGCCAGGAGCGGGACGGGACGGGACGGGAGCGGAGCGTGCAGGAACGGGAGTGCTGCCCCTCAACACGGTTCAACCCATGAAGCTCGGCGTGGCCCGCAGGAGACCCACAGAGCGAGCGCAGGGGCGAGGGCGTGCATCCGAGTGCCCCGAATCCAGGAGCACGAGTCTTATTTGTGATGTCTGGGGGGGCGGGGGTGGGGGGGGGGAGGCGGAGGAGGAGGGGGGCTGGAAGGGGAAGGGGGGGGGCCGAGAGAGGAGAAGGAACGGGCTGGACTCCTACGCAGGATGACAGTGCATCTGTCAGTGCCAGGACCTGTGAGAGAGAGAGGCGGGGGTGGAGAGAAGCTGAAGCAGGTATTCTCAATGAGACACAGGGAAATAAAGCATCATACTGTTAACTCAGCGTGTCACGAGAGAGAGATCTAACCGCTGCCTCCCCTGCCCCCCCCGAGCTTTTATGGCTCCTCATGCAGCCAAGACTGAAACAGATAAAAACCCCGCAAGACCAAAAGCAGCTGATTTTTTCACAGTAAGCTCCTCTGCTGCTGGCCAGGTGTAGCAGACCTGCTTCACCCACAGCTGCAAACGGTGACACATTAATGATAAGCAACGCTTTCTGCTTCTCAATCCACAGCCGGTGTGCCATCTCAGGGCACCTTAAACGCCAGGCATAAATGACCGAGGTCCTTCACCAGGACAACACCGGCACAGAGCATCTCTCAGTGAAAGCTTTCACTTGCAGGATGCCGATCGAAGCTTTCAGTCTGCACACCATGTCAGCCTGAAACCAGATACCGACCACCGTGGCTTACGAAACTGAACCGAGGCCTCGCAGTGAGGGTTCCAGACCATCAGTCACGAAACTGCGGGGTCCACCACCCACTTTGCCCCAACAACCAGCCATCTCTTCTGCTGACAAATCTGTTATTAAAGTGCAAGCTGGCAGACAGGCTATCACTAATTCATTAGGGAGAGAGAGACGCAGTGAACGCAACAAAATTATTATTTTTTTTTTTGTGGCTCGATCATTCAGCTCGTTCAAATAGCCTTTCACAGCCCAATCATGAACAGAAAATCCATTTATTCACTCGACGATAATAAACCATAAAATATCTGTCACTCCAAAGAGAGATACAGTGAATATGAAAGGTATGATAATATGGCTGTTCCTGAAAATAAATGAAATTCACAGAAGTAGGTTACAGTCATTACATTACGAATACAAACGCCGTGAGCCCACAAACTGTTCAAACCCCGGAGAATCTTCTCTGTTGCTGTCTGAGAAACGGCTCCGTATTCGTGTCTTGTATTTTACTTTGGTCCTTGATCACATTGATTTTCTATGAAAACTCAGATGACTCCCCCTTATAACCAAAAACCACCACACAGTTTAATAATGCCATTCACCGTAGGACAGATATTTTATGAGCTTTAGATGATGAGTGTGTCATTTTGCTTTATAATGTCAAGATGGTGATGTCACTGGCAAACAAAGGTGAGGCAACACACCCCCCTCCCAGTTTAAATTTGAAGTTTTTGATCTGCTTGTATGAAACACTAGTGATTAAATCATTATAATTTCAACAAAGAAAATGTGTGTTAAAAAGGAAGAAAAGCAGTAAGACCAAAAAAACAGCTTAAGTCAGTTAACCCAAATACCATTAGCATTGTAAATTAATACATAATGCCACGTCAGTTTACAGGAGATTAACCAGACCACCCCCCTCAGGCAGCAAACCGACAATGAAACAGAGAAATATGTCTTTCTGAAAAAAAAAACATTCCCCCGAGTGAGAAGCAGAGAAGCACAATTGCGAAACATTATTAATGGAGGCTGTGATACTATTTAATTACAGAGTCATTTTCACCATCCTAGGCAGGAACACTTCACAGAGGGGAGTCCCTCTCTGTCTGGCTTATAGCAGCAAGGCCTGGCCAGATTCCCTCCAGTGAAAGTACACACACACACACAAGCTTACACACACACACACGCACACACACACACACACACACACACACACAGACACAAGCTTCCTAATATTCACATACACACGCTTACTCACACATACACATACACACAGACTTACTCACACACACACAAGCTTTCTAATACTCACACACACACACACACACACACGCTTACTCACACATACATGTACACACATACTCACACACTCACTCAAGCACACAAGCTTATTCACACACACACAGACTTACTCATGCACCCACACAAGCTTACTCACACACAAATACACATACACACACACACACACACACACACACACACTCACACCCATATGCACTCACAGGTATATGGACCCCTCACAGCAAACAGGCGTATTGCAGCCACACAGCTGTTCAGTGGAGGGGCTAACAGACAGGTCACTGCCCCCCACCCCTTCCCCCTCCCAGAGAACGTTCAGGTGCTCAGCACGTCCGTTGGGTTTATACACACGCGTCTGACCTGCCCCCCCCCACTCCCCTCCGCTGCCGCTGTCAGTCTGTTGCTACAGCAACAAAGAGACACAGGGCAGAGGTCCATACAGATGGCAGTGAGTGACATTACCTGTCACTACCCCAGCAGAGACATGGCTCTCTCTGTGTTTCTGTCTGTCTTTTCCACCAGCAGACCCAAACAGCCGCCACCATCACTGTCAGTTCAGCTGTACTCGGCTCTGTCAGTCTGTCCAGGATACCACCAGCACAGACGAGCAGGCAGTGACTTCCAGCCCATGAGGCAGGAGCCGCAGGACCGAGGCCAGCAGGCTGGCGGGAACGGCCCTCTGCCTCTGTGACTGAGGCCGGTACAGCCTTAGCACAAAGTAAAACAGAGTGAGTTACAGGGACAGAGCTTCCTGTGACACGCTGAGAAACGTCTCCTCTCCCCCGCTTCGCTCGCTCCCTGGACGCCCCCCCTGCGTCTCACCAACACCTCCGCACTATTTATCTGCAGGAGCCAAAAACTGCATCTCGTCTCTTTTGGGTTTTCGTGGAAGCCGTCAGGTTTATTAATTGGGGGACATGTTTCGACGGACGCGGGGAGGGAGAGCAGCTCCAGGGCTGAATCATTGCAGCCCTCGGGACTGGTGAAGCGCTCAGAGTTTCACAACCCCGGCTCCTCGGCGTTTATCAGTGAGAGATCTCATTCCTCTCTGATAGCGGGACACAGAGGAAAAAAAGCAAAGCGCGAATGAATGAATTACACAGCAAGGAGCTGATGATATACATATGAGTAAGAGTTATAAAAAGGCTTCAGAGAGAGGCAGGAGCTCTAACAACAGACCAATGTCTGTTAGAGCAGTTAGAAATAATACAATCTTTTTCTGTAAAATGCAGTTTATACGCTTTCAGCCACGATACAAAAAGTTTACACTTTTCACACTTCCTAGATAATTCAATGTTTCAACACTCCTATACTCTGCACATCAATACTCACATTGCTGTCTGTTATTTTTAATTTAACCTCAGAGAACTTTTCCTTCCCCTCCCTAAATATGAAGAGTTATGAAGTAATATGAATTGGGGAAAAAAAGGACCCACTTCAAGCTTAACCCTGCTGTGCAGCAGTGCAGAAACTACCCTGCATGCAAAAGTAATCAACTCATTTTGCGACCGCGCACCTCTTTAATCGTTTCGGTGAGCTCTGTTTTGGTCCCTGCTCCGTTAAACGCACACAGGTGCGGTGTCACACTCCCTGCCACCAGCTCCATTCACCTGTGTGACGAACGAAACTCACTCCCTCATCAAATAGGCAGCAGATTAAATTGCCCGCTTTGTACGCCTGTTTGATCTATCAATTATTCAGCCTCGCGGGCCCAAAGCAGGCCGCCCCGTCAGGACTCTGTTTACAGTGGAGAGGCAGCGCAGTAATTTCCCCTTTGATACAGTTTTGAGCTTTTTGCTGAGTGCTTTTTCATCACTCTCTCCTCCACCAGAGAGCTGAGGATCCACATCTGTCAGACATTATTTTACTGGCATTTAGCAGCAGTCTGAGTTGATGGAAAGAGGCAGGCAGGGGTGCTGTCACACTCTTATCATGCAAAGCACTCATCTTCCTTTTATGGTGTGTTAATCACCATAAAACAAACAAACAAAAAAAGAATTACCATTACAGCCAATCAGCCAAAATCCTATAAAAGTCCTCATAACAACAACAAAAACATCAATTATGGTGATCTGTACAAATTAGACTCATGAAACGGTTTAAAACAATCAGAGAGTAGCTCCACTCCAGCAGAAGAGAGAGAGAAGGTCCAAGCTGTCAGTATGTGTCCTTATTTATGCACTGTAAGCTCTTACTTTAGGCTTTTAATGAATTTTTAATGGCGTAAAGTCACTGTGAGCGGTTCTGCTGGTTCCACGAGGCGGCTTGTTAACGTGAACATGAAAGGGCTGGAGCAGCCAGTGGACCGCAAATGGACCGTAAACGCGGCAGGTGATAAATCACAGCGCGGAATGGCACGCAAGCACGCTCGTTACGCTCGCGCTCGGAATGGATGTGCTCGGCTCTCCTGCGTCCAGAGGAACGTGATGGATAACCGCAAACCCTTTGGCAGCTCACCCTCACCACCTTCTCTCTGGCAAACGCACAGGTAGGTGCTGCTACTGCAGGATTACACACACCTGTGTCACGACGTGTAAAGAGCACAAGGGGTGAGTGAGGCTACGCATCCTGCTCATTAACTTTTAATTTTTTTTTTACAAAACTCTTCTTATGAGCAGTTCGTTCACTGATGGAGACCGGTTTGTGCGCTGGCACCTTAGCACCAGTCCAGGTTTGATTTACTTCTGTGGTTTTTGTTCGTGTTTTTTTCACCTCTTATCTTTGCATCCGAGCCTAAGTTCTCCTCGCATGAGCAAACCCGCCCACGGCTCGATAGGGGACACGAACAAGATAAACAGCTGCATTGAAATGGAGAGTGAAAGAGAGAAAGAGGGAGAGAAAGAGGGAGAGAGAGAGGGAGCAGAAAAGAGGGAAAGGGTTGTCAATTGGAAATAAAGCTCCTCTGCAGACAGTGGCCCTGAAAGAAGCCCTCCGTTCGCCTGCTGTAATCTAAAGCAGCACGTATGCGCAGCTTCCCGCCGGGACACTGGAGCTGCGCAGATGCGCACAGACGTGCGCAGGAACACCTGCTTCACCCACCGGCCCGCTGCGAGAGCCACGGTCGTCAGGGTAAACGCTTCCTGCGTGAAACACAAAACCCAGCGTAAGAGGGTAAAATGTGCGGCAGATGTGGCGGCGCGCCCCTGCTCCCCTCTGCCTCCGGCCTCCCCAGCACGCGCCCTGCACTGCCTCTCAGCAGCGGCAACCTACACACCCTCACTCTGCATTCTCTTACATTCAGACATATGTCATCCAAACCCCCGGCACCAAATGAAACGCTTCTGTGAACCTCTGACCCCCCCACCACCCCAAACACACCCACACTTCACTCACTCACACACACACACACACACACACACACACACCTGCCTCTCACCTTTCCATCTCAGATTAAGTCAAGGGTGCAATGTACTATAGCATGGATGCAAATACTCAAAACAAGAGAGAGAGGGAGAGAAAGAGAGAGAGGGAAAGAGAGTGTGTGAGAGAATCAGCTGGGGGCGGAGGGGTCTTCAAGCCCAGCCGCTGTTTTAATGAACTGTCAAATCACCCCTGCCGTGCAGAGTGCCAAAATAAATGCTCAATTTCTGTGCACTCTGTTTTCTAAATATACAGGATGCTTGAAAAGCACTACCAGCAGAACCAAAAGCATGTCCCTGATGCAGTTTAGACGCCTCTAATGGACACAAATGGAAGCCTTTATATTTGTCTCCTATTTCAGGAGGGTAACAGGTTTTAACAAAAATGAGAAGATATGCATGTGTGTGTATATATAAGGGTATGCGGAGTTCCTGCCTGCTGTAACACTTTTACTTATTCTGTTTGTGCCAGCCACCCTTCTTTAAAAGTCGTCCACTGATAAAAAACTTTAATAACTTAACTACGGACAAATAATGACAATCAACAAATGATAATAACTGCGCTGATGTTTATTACTTTTATAAAGCACAGAGACTAAAACTATGACATCATAGCTTTAAACTGACCTTAACATTTACTTTCCACAAACGTCGTATTTTAGAACTAACGTGATTACATGAATTAGAACGCTCTAAAATGACGGAATGAACAAATGTAAAAAGCTGGACAAATGCGAACGCTCTTAAAAGAACTTCAGCATGCTTTTAAACGAATTAATGAACAAATGGAAAAAGCTGTGATAAAGTTGTGATTCTGACTGTTTTTATCACCTTTTGCATGGTGAATAAACCAAAGCTCTCATACAACCTCTAGGTCAAAAAAAAGTTTCTCTGCAAATTTTGTTATATAAAAACAAAAAGTTTACATAAATTAATAAAATAAATTGCATTAATTAGCGAATTAATTTAAAATGGCATTGCAGACAGTATTCCTCACTCTAGCCACTAATAAAGAATACTCAAAACGCGTAATAGGCCAAAAGTATTGTTTTTGTCATAATGAAGCAGATCATACAATATGATGATGGCAATATAATAATATTAACAATATTAATATGTATCCATTTACTTTCTCCTTCGATTTATCAGACTGCGTGGTATTTTCACGCGCACACACAACTTGACCTCTCATTGCACTGCGCGTGCAGCAACTAGTCGTGTGAGGTAGGCGATAACTCGAAACAAATGATAACATCAGATAACAAATAATTCGTTTTCTCTGTATGTAATGACATCGTTCGGATATGATTAGAATTGTTTTGCTAACACTAATAATTACCTTCCATAGAAATGTTTGTGGAAGTTTGTCAGATAGAAGTTGACGTGAATTCGTATGAATTATTCATATGAGCAATATATTATTCCATATTTTATAGCAATAAAGTCAAAAGTGATGATTATTATTAAAATTATTAATTTACTTCATTGATGTCCACGATTCCGACTATTCCGACTATCAGACTATTTTACATAAGCATGAATATAATTTCAGTTTTTGATATTTTCAAATGCATTTTTCATGAATTCATTTCTGCTACAGTCATAATTTCACGCAGTGAAAGTAGAAAGCACATAGACTGAAAGCTGATCGCAGAACACCTACCTGCTAGGTAGCTATGGCCAGTCTCACATGCAGCGTTCCTGTGAGTTGATGGGATCTAATCTTCTTTTATAGGGGGAAAATCCGTTACTTGTAAGGTTTATTCGAACTCCTCCTACGCGACAGCTCCAAATGCGATTAAGGAAAGTTACTTTTTTATTTATTAGTGTTATTTGATAAGTTTCTATTTTCTTCGTTGGTTTTGGTTGTTTAATAAAATATACGTCCAACTAGTATACGCAAGGTAAACTATGAATGCACATAGCTAGGTCTATATTTTTAAAATTAAAAAAAAAATCAACGCTATTTTTTTAAATCCCAATAACAAATGGCTCTTTCATCACAACAATCTCTGCTTTTTGTAATCTACAGAGGTATTATTTAAATGGATGCTCTCTCTAGTCATTTCAAAGCAATTTCCACATAAATCCACTTTAAAGTGCAGGAAAGCATCCAACTCGGCGCAGTAAGTCACACACAGACTCAGGAAGTCGGCATCCAATCTCATCTAGCGCAGTCTCCGCGTGCAAAAGGTTGCGTTAGTCCCACCCCTCCAGCGCCTCCGAAAGTGTGGGAAGTAAAACCTGCGATGGACTGCAGGGGAACATTGTTGTCCCAGTTCATAACAGCCACTCTTCTGTCCTGCGCGCTCAAAATCAAACGCCCCCGGTGGAATTGACATCGGAAGGAAATCAGGTGTAAAGCAGTCCTTACAAAATATATGCACAGATAACACACATGTAGCTTACACGCTCCCGGGACCGTTTGGTGAAGTGAAGCTGTTATGGGATAGGATCGATTTCACATTGAATGTTTTCCATTACTGCCCGAGTCAATGAGTTATTGAAACTCAATGTGGAAGTAGTAATCTATCATCTGTACCCGTGTATGTTTTACACCTGCAGAAGGTTGTATTTCAGGTGAGGTTGGGTTTTGTTTAAGCAGTATTTACAGAATGCACTCTGTAAAAGCTTTCTGAAAGACAATACCCGGCCGCTGTTTTTAATGACCTCCTTTTAATACTCCTCGCGGACGCGCGTGCAGTAAAGTTTGCGCGACCGTTAGGCTCCACTGTCGCGAGACACGCTTGACCGTTTGCTGACTGACACGACGGTAAGAATGGTGAGTTTATTCATCTATTGGTTTATTTATGTTTTTAATTTTGTAGTGAAATTAAGCGAATATGTCAAATATATCATACTGAAAAATGTAAATCTAGCATCCATACATACATTTTAAATGACAAAACTAATGTGGCCTTTCAGAGTAAAGACGCTTCCCTGTTAAACCCGCACAGGTTAAACTGTATCTATACATGCTGCTATAAAGTTGCTGTAGAAATGAAAACAGAAGCCAACATCTGTTAACCTGTAGACAGGAGTTACGACGAATAACGCATAGGTCCGGCGTTAGATAACCTCCTTGGTTCCTCACTACAAATACTGCATAACCTGTTACTGAAGAAGGATGCTATGCCTCTTTGGAGCAACATTATGTATTTTAACTGTGTGTTTTTCTCTAACTTGAACCTGTTTTTCAAAATGTCGGATAATATTTATCAGCCTGTTAAGTAGACCGTTCAGGTTCAGTCCTAAATTGCAACGTACTGTGGCAGAGTTAAGAGATAAGTTATTATTTTTAATCAGTCAGAAACTATGCTAGAATCGCATGGTTGTAGAGGGATGACCTCTTCTTTCTGATAGTCATATGCTAATAGTTTAAAATACTGCTGGGACTCATTTGGGAAAGAACATAATGAGTTTCCTTATTGAAGTGAAGGCAATTGCATTTGTTTTCTTAAAAGTTGGTGGGGGGAGGAAGAGGAGGATTTTGCGGGGGGAATTTGATACAAGGTTAAGGCTTCTGAGGTCACGCTGTCATTTAGGGTTGCCACTTATACAACCTTGATCCCCGCCTCCTCTCCCCCAGGTTGGAAAAGGTCGGATAGCTGTGTTTCAGGGGTTAGGTGACCAGCGTTTGTCTTCAATTATGACACTGAAGAGAGGGAGAGAAAGAGAGAGGGCAAATGTTAGATCCCGGAGCCAAAAGCATCGTAAATACTCTCTCAGATTGGGAATGCCGTAGTCCTTTCCAAGGCCTGCCTCTGTCTGCTCCAGACGGTTACTTATTGATCTTTCCTCTCAGCGCACAGGTCTCTCAGGTTTTCGGCTCCTGTCCCGCTAGCCAGCCCCGCGGTTCAGCTGAGAGTGGCGTGCCGTTGACTAATAAAGAGCAGGAAAGTTTATAATGAGTTTTGGCCCGCCAATCAGCCTAAAAGAAATTATGCATTGTTTACACCACAGCTGCCCTCATATAAACCAATCTTGCATGACATGGAATCATGCTAAAAGTGTTTCTCAGTAGCAGAAAATCCAAAGATATTCTCCCAGTCTAAATTGTTCTTCACTCAAGAACTATAACTGTGATAGCCTGTTACTTCCCTTCCAAAAGGGTTGGAGGATATTTGATTTTATTTTTTTTCTGAATGCAAAAAGATGCCTGGCAGACATACTACATTACATTTGCTTAGTTGGCACTCATATCCAGAGCAACCTACATAGCTTACACTTTTTGTTTTTTTACATATTATCCAATGATACAGCTGGATATTTACTGAGGCAATTCAGGTTAAGTACCTTGACCAATAGTACAAAAGCAGTGCAACATCCAGGAATGAAATATTCAAACTTTGGGTTAAAAGCCCTGCTCCTTACCGCTACACCACACTGCTGCTCCTTACCACTACATCACACTGCTGCTCCTTACCGCTACACCACACTGCTGCCCTGCTACTTACCACTACACAACACTGCTGCTCCTTAGCACTACACCACACTGCTGCTCCTTACCGCTACACCACGCTGCTGCTCCTTGCTACTCCATCACACTGCTGCCCTGCTCCTTACCGCTACACCACACTGCTGCTCCCCACTACACCACACTGCTGCCCTGCTCCTTAACGCTACACCACACTGCTGCTCCCCGCTACACCACACTGCTGCCCTGCTCCTTACCGCTACACCACACTGCTGCTCCCCGCTACACCACACTGCTGCCCTGCTCCTTACCGCTACACCACACTGCTGCTCCCCGCTACACCACACTGCTGCCCTGCTCCTTACCGCTACACCACACTGCTGCCCTGCTCCTTAACGCTACACCACACTGCTGCTCCTTACCACTACACCGCACTACTGGCCAATGTGTATAGAGGTGATATGTGTATACTCTTGTTTTTTGCCATCAGCTCAGGGGAATTGTTGTTTTGCAATAGCAATAAATAAATGATTTATCAATGAAAGAAACTCTGTTATAAAAAAAAAACTACCATGTGCCCATGTTTGCTGGTTTTCTTTCCTGTAATCCCTGGACTTAATGTCCCTCATATTTGAAATATTCTGTTATGATCACTAGAGCATGTTTTAGCTGTCACGGATTGGAAGTGGAATATGTCTTTAGGGACACACATTTGAAAGTGTGTTTTGTAATTCAGAGGAGGAAAAGAGGTGCTGGAATAAATTTTGATGAAAGGTAAGAGATACTTTTGAGAAGGTTTTTTCATTCTCAGGAAGGAAGCTTTTTAAATAAGTAGAGGAGAATTTGAAAAGGATAGTTAAATTTCACATATTTTTATAAAGAAGGAAATGCCACACGCCAGTCATCCTGTTGCTGATAGAAGCAGCCAAAACAATTTTCATGGGACAAAATTCCTTAGACCAGTGGCAACCAAAGTGTGCAAGACCTCTCTCTCTCTCTCTCTCTCTCTCTCTCTCTCTATATATATATATATATATATATATATATATATATATATATATATATGTGTGTGTGTGTGTGTGTGAGAATGTGTGTATTTGTGTGAGGGCAAGAGATTTTTTTTTTCAGTTAAGACCTTAAGGTTGTTGCTTGCTACACCTCTGAACTGAGTATATATGAAGTTAACATCAATCTGAAAGTAGTTTCCATTTCCTCATAATCCAACAGGGGGTCATAAACGGCAATTCCTGGAGATTCTTCTGATACCAGGCCAGGGGTTCCCAATCTTTTCAGCATAGATGCACCTCTGGTTTAACCCACAGTGGGTTGGAGGACTCAAGTGGTGTTCATCTTGGCAGGTCCAACTGTACGCAAATGAGAGTTCAATTTATGAATGTTATACTGTTAATTGATTTGCTTTGATAAAACAGATATTCGACTATGTCTTACTAGCTATTTCTTATAAACTGTTGCTGCTAACCCAAAAGCAGCACATAATTTTAAAAACATACTTTAGATATGCTTTGCAAAATACAGGAAAAAATTCTTTTTCACCAAACCAGGAATTGTTTGTTTCTCTTTGCCTTAACTGGAATTCTAAACTCCAAGGACATGCTTGGCTTAGCGTTTTTTTTTTTTTGTTTTTTTTTTTGGATTGGTTCTTTTCTTTTAAAGAAGTATGACATATTGTGGTTTGCTTTGTCCTCATTAATTTCTTAGATGTGCCTAGTCTGTCTGCCTCGGACCCTCGCGAGTGTCACATTGACTCTGATGAGCTGTGTTTATAGGACAGTGAAATGCTTGTTTACTCAGAAGCTCGCCGTATGTCTGTTTGCATGCCTAGTTTTTCTGCAGGAATGTTAGGGTGTTATTCCAAAAATATCCTCGCTGTGCTTGGCAGGGAATGCTCCTTGTACTCTCCTGGCTTCAACCGTAATAGTATGCAACAGGCACTTGTCTCAAGAAAAGTGAAGCCAAGAGAAAAATTACCCTAATGACTGTTATAAAGAAATATAAAAGATGAAAGATTTATGCCCTCCAATCTCCTGACAGACATCTTCATTTTATTCTAGAGTAATATATACACTTTTTTTAAGGTTGCCAATTAATTTACCAGCAGCAGACTTTAACTTTTGTTGATTTTAATTAATCTCTCAATACTTATGCTGGTCTGGAGTGAGTCAGATAGGCCAAATTGACAGAAACAAATCTGATAACTGGGTAAATAAATTTTAAATGTGCAAGAGCCCATAAGGGTGGGATAATGTCCTGTGGTCTTGTGCAACATTTGGACCCTTTTCAGAACCTTTTTTTAAACCCATTCTCTAATATCTGTACATTGGTGAGTGAGGACTGATGAAAACCAAACTTTAATCTTTCATTGAAAATAAGCCTGTCAGCATGTAAGCATGTGTTCCTCATCCATAAGTGTGACAAACATTAATATC
Organism: Megalops cyprinoides; assembly: GCF_013368585.1. Lineage (NCBI taxonomy): Eukaryota > Metazoa > Chordata > Actinopteri > Elopiformes > Megalopidae > Megalops > Megalops cyprinoides. The sequence continues at coordinate 2,181,811 of NC_050592.1, forward strand.
TTCAGTACTTTCTCCAAAGAAAATGCTCCTCAAAAAAAGACAGACAGTTACAATGAAAAAAAGGGGATTAAGTCATCCACAATAATCAAATGCCCATGTTAGTCTCCCGGTTGCATGGAAGGAGGTGATATTAAAGACATTAATATACTTTTGAATGGAGGCTGACTGTTATCCCTGCAAACTGCAGTAATAAAGCATGGAGAGGTCTGAGTGATGCAGTCCTTAGGAGGGGCTTCAGGTGTAGCGTAGCTTTAGCTTCTTACACGGCAGTTCCAGCTAGCATGCCAGCCTTTGAAAAACGGCCCAGGCCATAAAAGATTAATCTGCTTTTAATGCAGTTTCGTATAAGAGCTGCAAGGTAGATTTCCTGCCCATGGCTGGGTATCAGCCATCGGCAGCGATTCCTGCAGAAACTATGTGAGCTGAAGTGAGTCCTTTTTGTTCTCCTTTTCCTGAAGGAGCATACTGTTCTTTTGAGTTTTGGGGAAATTAATAACCTATTATTGCCCTAATCCCCCTCACCCCACAGGCATTTAATCCTGTGCTTTTTGAGGAAAAAAAATGATTCCCTTTATTCCAAACACACGCACACACAAAAAGAAAAAAAAGGCAAAAGCCCTTTTTTCATAAATAAATAAAGGGAATAATTTTCCTGCAGCATGACTTTTAATACTGCTGTAATTTGCAGTGGATGCAGATTGTGGCACAGGACTAACTCAGGGGAAGACAGCGGGTTTCACAAGCCCTCCCAGACTTCTGCAGTCCCTGCCGCAAACTGTGCATTCCCTGCGTCTTTAATAAAAGAGGCCTGCACAAGAGAACTTTGTGTCTTAGATCTGAAGATCTTAAACAGTGACAGAGTTCTCCCCCCAAGACAAACGGCACACAATTTCTTTCCTTCACGTGGCCACTTTTTACTTCTGAACTATGGTGGCGTAGAGTATAATATGGTCTGAGAAATTTGAGGGCGGCTGAGTGGGTGGCAGTTATACACCTTACTTTACTTTTGCTTAAGCTTACATTACACTCGACCAGGTCTTAAACTGGATCATGAAGAGATTAAATGAAATCCATTGGCTATCAGTGAATCATCATTACCACCACTGTTACATCAACATGTCAGAATATATTTTTGCTTATTAAAAGCAGATGAGTTGCTGTATGAGTCTGAGGGAGTTTTATGTTTGTGTTAAACTGAATTTAGCCTACTCTGTTGATATTGTATGCTTTGTTTCTTTTTTCAGGCATTCATAAGTAATCCAGTGTTCTTAATATGATCTCACTATATTTTTTGAGTATATTTTTTATTTGTATATTATATCAGTTTAATATTAAAGTAGTTTTATTCCCCACATATATAGTTTTCTTTTGCTGTCTGTCATGGGTTGCAGGAGAAGAGAGAACCTGTTATTGGCTTCCTGGGGTCAGACCATGCAAGAAACACCGCTTAATGCCATGCTGTAGACAGAGGCAGTCAGATCGTGAAAACCCAAAGTGGCAATTTCATCTGTGCTCCCGGCACACAATGTGTAATGCGTGTGCGCACTCGATGAGTTCCCTAAACGCGCAGCGGTAAGAAGATTGGTGCTGTGTTGTGATTGCGAATGGTTTCAGGGGCGGATGGCGGTTTGTGACATATGGTTCTGATTTGAGGGAGAACACCTACATTTATAGTCAGGCTTCTGCATGGTCTGCCCTCAAACTTTCAACTTTTCTTTATAAACAATTAAGAGGAAAGCCTCCCAGTCACCAAAACAATTATCGTGCGGTTTGAACAATCCATCTCGACCGGGGCCGATGAGATCTTGTGTAAACGGATGAAGGAACTGCTGGCCGCCTGGGCTCAGTCATTTATTTATTTCGATGTTAATTCCGGTTTGCTCTTGAGTTCTTTTGCGAGCCGAGGCTGGTAAATACCTGCAGCGGTTCTGGGACTGGGAAATTTTCACAGGCCTGGTCCTTACTCCCTGCCTCCCTACCTTGTCACAGGTTCAGCTTCTCCTTGTACCACTCTGATCCTCATAATTCAAACCAGTCAGTTCTTGGACTTAGCAAAGCACTCAAACTTAGCAAGTGCATTTCAGCCTCAAGACACCTGGCTTTTTAAAAATCTCCCTAGCTGTGGGGTGAGCTTTGGCTGGACTGGCAGCTCGCGTGGAATAGAACGTGGAGAGTGATTTAAGGACGCTGAGAAAATTTTATGACCATTTTCGGGTGTTCCATGCTCATGTTTTATGGCGGATTTATGTCTTTCTTTCATATATCATTCCTATATTATTCATACACTACGAACTCTGTGACATTATCCTCAGAAACTGGGTTTGTCACGATCACATACACATGCCATTCAAGCTGGGCAAAGTCATTGTTTTTTCTTGCATTTTGATAGGTCAGTTCACTGTTACTGGACTCAGAGAGTACCTTTTGAATACTTCTGAATTTGAATACAATGTGTCATTACTGTGTGTCATGTCATACTGTCATTGTATATGAATTTTAGCTCTTTGCAATAGTATCATTGATTCTCTTATTCCAGTCCATTGCATATTGCATCTGTTATAGTCTTGCATGTCTTCTCTGTGATGCACTACATTGACTAAAATGTAATCGATTGATGGAAGGTTTTTATTTATTGTCTGAACTTCTACATGCTGAATAGAAAGCGGTCCTTATGATTGTCTTCACTGATTAAAAATGAGAACTGTCATGCCTGGGACAGTCACAGTCACACTGCTATGTGAACTAGCTATTTTGTAGTGCTCCACAATCCAAAATTTTAACATTGTTCATGCAATCTGATGTTAGTCTGTCATAATGGAGTCACTAAGAGATGTGTATCGCTATATTTCACAGTCTTCCAACTGCTCTCGGCTTCATTTGCATGTGATTTGAATTTGAATTTCTTTCCTCTGCAGCAGTTGTGCTGGGACATAAAAAACACCAACTGTCATACGACTTAATTGTGGTGACCCTAATTGTGGTAACATCATTGGTAAGATTAAAAGTACAAAAGTCGCTTTTCCCGGAAAGTATCGCACACAGAGTCTGCCCCAAGGGTCACACGGGGCCACTGTGTTAGCGTGGAGGAGAGAAATGACATGGAGCCATCCCAGTATGACTCTGCAGTCTGGGCCAGTTGGGCAGCAGTCCTTCAGTGGTAAGCCACTTTTAGTTTCAGCTAATGGCAGATTACTTGTATGACAAATGCGTGGTAATCCATTTGAAAACAAGAGAAACGCACAGTACCTCTTGCCTGCCAAGGACACTTCTCCGGGGAGTCCTTAAACCCAGTCAGACAGTCTTTTTGGTGTCAGATATAAGATGCTTATGCATGCAAATATTATAAAATAGACTTTATTAAGGTCATAATTTCTGTCAAAGTCCATCAGCCAGCAGTAGTTAGGGTCATTGTGATACCTCCCGGGTAAGCAGCAGCCGGGCCAGTTTATGAGATTTGCAGTCTGTGAGAGTGAAGCCCGGGGATTAATGATGCTTAATGATAGGTTTATGACTCCAAAATCAGACTGTTCAGGACAGCAGGACACGAACGTCAGGATAAAATATATCTGCGTTCTTCAAATCCATCACAAAGAAGAAAACATAATATTTAGCAAATGGCCAAAAAAAAGGAAAAAAATAGGTGGGGTATGAAATAAAATAAAGAGCATTCCCAGTTCCATACCAGTTAATGGCTAAAACATTTTATTTAGAAAAAAAAAAACGAAGGAACAAAAAAGGATGGGAAAAGAGCGTTCGGAGGGAGCGTGGAGAGGCTTTCCGTCAGCATCCCGAGCCTGAGAAATAGAGCGTGTTAGGCTAACACATCTATCAGAAACGCAGACTGCAGTGCGCTCGGCTCTGCACCAATAACCTAAGCTTCCCAGGACTGACTCCGAGATACCACGGCGCAGTGTTGTGGGGCCCCAGAGCAGTTTACTGAGTTCATACAACACTTTCACTGTTAGATGTGAAAATGAAACTCATTTCTTAATACTCTTGATATGTTAAATGAAGTGTTGCTGTTTTGTTAAGTGGGGCTTTGAGCACAGAAGCTGGGCTGGGCTAGAGCTATATGCCAGAGGATCTTTACCCACTGTGAGCCACAAGTCCTGGGAGCTGCCGCTTGGATTATCTGGATGTGTAGGAGTATTCCCAAGACAAACCATTACCGAGGTCGCACTCCTGCCTCAGTCAGAAGAACGCATCAATACAGAAAGCACAGTTTCCTTCCTCCCCATCCAGTGGCAAGAGCACCAATACCCTGAATGCCTGGCTAGCAGCTGAGGGCGAGGGCATAGGCTAAAGGTAACTGCTGCTCCGTAGGCCAAAAGCAGGTGGAGACAGAATGGGGGGAGGGAAATGAGAGCACACCAAGCTGAGTGCAGTCCATTATAACTGAATGCTGGCTGAGCTACATTTAAAGTTTAAATCTTTCCACTTACTGTGCTTTTGTTGTTTTGTAGGGGTAGTTGTTTGCGGACAGATTAAATAAACCCTCGTGCTATTGCCACAGCTCGATGAATTCCTCATCCGCAGCTTCTGCCAGTCTGTATTTCTGGCTTGGCGCTGGCATCCTCTGCTTTACGTCCATTTACTTCCACTTGCTTACATTTGATTACTGCAGTGGTTCTATAGGGAAGACAGTTTTCAGAGAACAGTCGCTCTTCTGTAGGCACGATATGTTATTGAATGAATATCTTATATTAGCTCTTGGCAGTTCCTCATTGCTCGTGAAGCCCAACACTGAACAGCAACTGGCGGAAGAAAAACATTTTCACCATACAGATAATGTTCTTTTTGCCCAAACAAATGACTGTGCTTTTGTCTGACAGGCCAGAACCTGTTCATTATAAATACTGGATAGGCAATGTAACTGAATGGTGGTGCAACAAAACTCAGAAGAACACTAGAGTCCACTACAGACAGTAATGTCACCTGCTGTGGGTCAGCACAAGAATATGATTGGTTGCCTTGGATAGGGACCTGAGTCTTTAGCTTGGCTGAATGTATCTGCCATTTGGCTAGCATTGTTCCCTATACAGATAGTCACTGTGCAAATGCTGCAGCAGATCTACCTGTTTCCATGATACTGTGACTTGGGTACTCATGCCAATGGCGTGGCAGGGGTTTCTGCAGCAGTCTAAGCAGAGGAATGCAGAAGGACTCAGAAGAGTGTATGTGCTCACTGCAGAGGTGGCCATAACACCGACACAAGGGTACAGTCAGTTTCCACAGACAGAGATCAGGCTCTTCATCTCACCTTATGTCTGACTGTCCCACGCACACAGTAAGGCCAACAGTTCAAACCAAGAGTGTCCGTAATGTTACATTAGCTGATTATACACCATGTGTAATGGATGTTATTGAATATATATCCCCATTTCCAGTTCTCCAAACCAGGACAGACCTCCTTGCTCAAACCCGCTAGACTTTTTTGTGTTTATTTCAAATAGACCCTGCTAGGAGGGCTGTATCCCAAATGTTTTTTGAATTTACATCAGGATAGACTAGGCTTACTCTGGCCTCAGTGGTTTGCTTTTGCCAAATCATAGAACAGATTGAATTGATATACATGTTACTTTATAGCCATAACATGTCATATTATTCAAAAAACAGGATAAAATTATTTTAAATTTATTTTAGTTCCAATCAAATTGCATACAACATTGAACTGGCCAGATGTAAGGAGAGATATTTCACATTAAGGGTCATGTTTCCATTTAAAGAGGGATTCTATCTTAATTTGATAAAAATGTGAACACATAATTTTCATTTGGAACACTGTATGACATCGTGGGTGATGTATCTGAAAAAGGCCCTATTCTTGTTCTTTGATTTATTTGCTTTATTTGTTTGTCACTTTTTAATATACCAACAACTACTACTGCTACTAACAATAAAGAGAATATGTTCTTTTTTGTCACTTAAGTACTGCAGAACCTGCATAGGACATATCTACATGACACTAGCCACTGTTTTCATAATATTTTTTGCCATCTTTTGCCACATGAACATACTTCAAAGTTAAAACCAAGGCTTTTTTACAAAGACAGAAAGTCAAAGCCATCAAGTATGAGATGGGGAAATGATTTCTCCAGAAGAGTATTTGTTTTGATGATCATGTCAGAACAGTTTAAACATAAATGAACTGCTACATGAGAATGAAACAAAAACATATAAATATAAAGCATGTGGTATATTTTACTAGTCAACATTTTAAATAGATTTAAAACTAGGGCTGTCCATAATTTTTAATTAGTTGATTAATTGGTAGATTGATCTTTTTTAATGTTTAATTTCCTAGCAGATAACATAAACATAAAGCAACAGTTGATTCTAAGAGGCAACAATATATTTGAGGAATTGCCATTTTATCAGACAGAAAGACACATTAGTACAGAGAGGTGGAAGTTACTGCATTATACACCTTGTGTGGATGTGTCATTACATGCTTCCCTGTTCCCTGATTTGTGAGCTGGGGGTGGGGCTAATGCTCAGAGTGAGGGGGATTGCGTGTTTAAGGTAATTTATGCTGGTGTGGTACAACAGGTGGAAGTTCAACTACTTGGTATTACTAGTGTAACACTAGCAAGAAACAAAAACAGAAACTCAGACTTGCTTTTTCAAGAATGTTAGATGTAAAACCTGATTAAAACATTTTTAAAAGAAATGGTCACATTTTGAACACCTGTTGAAAACTGTCATGCAGTTTGCAGTGCAAAATAGGCATAGATTTATGTATATTAAAAAATGAAAGGATTCAAAATAATAATTTGAGGATACAAATCAAATTTAAGAGCTTGAATTAGTAGTGCAAACATAGCAAACAGTAACCCGAGGGGACAAATTATAAAACAAATTATAAAACTGACAGTTTGAAATCATAATTAGGGGGGGATTTTTTTTGTTTTTCATTTTTATGCATTCTCTCAGGGTTTCCATAAACAAATGACACAATGGGTGGTTAACGGTTATGTTTACTGTCTGGACCTAATGGGAAAGGCTTGAAATGACAGCTGCAGTGATGACCTGGGTAATGAGAGCAAAAATAAACAGAGGTTGTGAGCTGCTTTCATCTGCCATTAGCTAAAACGCCAAAACAGAGCAGCGTCCAGCCAGACAACCAGTGTCACTCCTGCCGCCTCCGGTCAGGAGAAAAGGAAGCGTGCCTGTATTTAGATTTTTTTTCCCAGCCCTCTCACGAGAGGACGACATTCCATCTTAACCGATTCTGCACCCCTCCGCACATCGCCGAAAAAACATAATAGGGCAAACAGGGTGTGATGCAGACGCGCTAATCCCCCGAGAGCACAGACATTGTCCGCTCAGGGGTTAGTAGATCAGCGGCGGTCTGCAGCATTTGCAGAAATGTTAATCTTTTTTTTTTCTGTCTCCCCCCTCAACAGGAAAAATGTGACCATTACCTAATGCGGAGCTAGATGGGAGGGTAGCGGGCCAGTTTAAAGTCAAGAGTTTCGCTTAGTAATTCTGGTGGCAGGGTGTGGGGGAGACTTTGAGGACTCTTTTTTCTGGCTTACCCTCCCTCTCTCTCTTTAACTCTCACTCTCTCTCAATTTCAGAGAGAAAGAGGGGAACGGATATATGTGTATGCATATATAATTGTCCCCCTCAGTCTTTTAGAAAAGAACATGCCTGAAATGACTCTCCTTTATGTGAAGCAGCAAAAAGGCATTTGGTGAAAGTCAGTAAGTAATAGAAACACGGGCTAAGGGTGGATTACATGGAGACAGTAGAAACCAAATGGTAAATATGCTAGGGGTGCAACGAATAATTGACGTAGTCGACTAAAATCGATGACCAAATTAGTTGCCAACGAATTTAATTGTCGATTAGTTGATGATGTCATTGCGTGTGTTTGCCACGCTGACTCGGAATGCTCAGACATGGAGCCTAAGCTACGTTGCCTTAATGGGTGATCAATAGAGATGGCAACACCTTCACGACCAAAGACCGCAAAAGTGTGGCAGCATTTCACTCTTAACCCTTTCGCACGTAAGTTATTTTTATGCTATGTATGTATCCTGTTCACACTCCAGATGTGCCCTAACCTTACAATGTTAAACCAGAGCCCGCCTGCTATTTAGAAATTCTCTGCTTGAACGTTGCATCGTTGTCATGCCGACGTTTATGGCTGGAGATAATGTTGCTGCCGAGTGCACAAGTTTAGAGAACACTAGAGAATTTGATACTTTCTAAATTGTGAAAGATTTCTACAGCTCGTGTCCATGCATGCGTGCCCAATGTGGGTTGCATTCGGATTAATTCGAATGAGTTATGGGTTTGTTGGATCTCGTAATGCTACCATGGTCCATGGATGGATTTCTTTAAAGTAAGCACACTTGTACTCCCCAGCAAGCAACTGCCCTCACTGAATTAGTCCTAGTAACCATTCATTAAAAGACTTATTTTGAATGAAGTTCTCATCTTTATTGTCTTTATTGTTAGTGAGCATATGCTTAAAACAACCTCAAGCTAAATGTAAAAGCCAATAAATAAGAGCCATTGAGTAGTTGTGCGATTCATAACCCGAATAGTTGATTATTCGTTCCAATAATTGTCAGATTATTCGACTATCAAAATAGTCGTTAGTTGCTGCCCTAAAATGTGCCACCAAATGTGGTAAATGAGTTTTCTGTGTTCTCTTCCTTCCATTGATTGTAACATGTTAAAATGATGTCAGAACTACTCTTAAATACTACTCATCTTGAGATACATTCACAATTCAGCAGCACCAAATTACAATGGGATTTCAATTCCCTTTTCTCTGTTTCTTTCTTCTTTTGCCACTTTGAGAAATCAGTAAACAGACTGGACAATTCATCAGATCAACCATATTTTGCTTATATTGCTATAAAGTTTGTATAATTTATTTTAATAAAATTCTCGACTAGGTTTAATGGATGCACAATTTAAGCATTAAATGTGTATTCAAAATAAGCACACTACTTTACTTAGTGTTTTAAACTTTGAGTTTTTAATGTATTTTTCCAGTATGAAAATGTGCTTAATGTTGGAAAAATGTTTTAATGAGTGAAAATTAACAGTTAGAATAAAACAGACATGTTTTCCCATGACTGATTTGACGTGGACTCCAATATGTGCCTCACATAATCACAAGTAATCAATTTTAATTAGGAAATCATTTAAATATCCTAACCTTACACAATCAGTTATAAAGCTGCATACTCTAAAAATTTCATTTAATTTGTTCGTTAATTATCTTACAGCAAAGCACAGATTGTGTCACACCAGGATTTGCAAGAGGACAACAAATAATATCAGTGTTTCCCATTCATCTTGCTAATTTTTTATGTATGTATATACATATGTATATACTTTATGTGTATTTATTCATGTATTTATTTTTGCTTGCCCATGGAAATACTGCACAGTAAAACAGTCTGTGACAATTAAATTAGAAAGGGTGCTATACCAAATAGAACGTAACTGATTGCATCTCAGATAGACACAACACTTTTTCATAGTGTCCCATTTCTGGCTGTGTAGTTATTGGGTGAAATGACTGATTAACACAGAGGAAGAGCACAGAGGAAGAGCACAGAGGAGGAGCACAGAGGAAGAGCACAGAGGAAGAGCACAGAGGAAGAGCACAGAGGAGGAGCACAGAGGAGGAGCACAGAGGAGGAGCACAGAGGAGGAGCACAGAGGAAGAGCACAGAGGAAGAGCACAGAGGAAGAGCCGGACCACAGCATGTGGGTGCCTGTGTTCTCCATCACGCATGTAGACACTCCAGATAACGTCCACTGCAGGTAGCTGGCAAGCAAACTGAGTCTGGTCTGTATGTACTAGGAAATAAAATAAACTAAACCAAATTTGTTTGCAAAAATCATTTGTATTTTCCTGGTCAGAAATAAAATTAACTTTAATTGAAAAAAGAAGTTCATTTAAATGTGCAGCAGCTGTGAGAAACTTGTGGACTGAATCTGAAAAGAATAAATAGGTTTATTTTATAATTTTTCTTCAGTAACTGAATGAATATGTCTTTTTTCTGGCTGCGTGAGTGGGTTACTGTTCTTTACAGTAACAATACCAGGCAGTAACTGGGAAAAAAGAAAAAGCAGGATATAGAGACACGAATGTCCAAGGTGAGAAACACAGATAGTATGTTACTGAATTATGCAGTTAACATGGAATGTAATATATAACTTTTTTACTTTCGATTTTACTCTTCTTAGTGGCATTGTACCCAACTTAAGGAAAAAATGAATATTACATTTCTGTGTGCTAAAGCAGATTTTAAATTATTCATATTATGGTTAAACAGGCAAAGAGACAATGGAATGAATGAGTAATGTATGAGGACTGTAAGCAATTCAGTTGATTGTTAATGCACATTAGGTTATGTAATCACAGTGTGGCTAGACCAATGTGCCCTTACTGAAACCACATAAAAACTTTTCAAAGGGCTAGAATTCATACCGAAGTACAGGCAGTGCAGTTCATGTATGTATGCTATAGAATATTTTTAATCTAATAATTTTTATCTTTATTCTATTAATTTTACAGAAAGTATCAATTTTCACTAATTAAATTGCTGTAATTATTGTAAAAAGACAAAAAGATCTTCTTCGGTTGAGCGAAGACCAAAGCTTTTTTCTGTCTTTCAGAATAACCACCAGGAAGTGTTGACACATGTCCATCAACAATTTGAATAACAAACAATCTGATTAGCCTGAAATAAAGAGCAACATTTCAAAAACAAGGTCAAATATACATTTTTCTGTTTCATTTTGTGGTTAAGAGTCGCAGGACCTAGTGGGTGATTGGGTTTTGTAGCTATGTTTACTCTGTATGAGTTCTTGAAGCTGTGTTGGGTATTTTGCTTTACAATGCTTTAGTAACCTGTTCAGCGTGACATTCTGTCAGTGGTTTCTCCTCTGTGTGTGACTTGCTTGAATTACATAATTGTGAGGTTCCTTGGAGCACGTGCTTTGGATGCATGCCTCGAAAACTCGCTCCAACATTGGGGCTGCTTTGCGGCAATTAACATAACCATGTTGTCCAGTGGTATAATCCTGTGGCTTGTGGGAAAATAGTTAATTAACTATTTAGCAACAAATTTAGGAAAACAACATTAATCATTTGTCTTGACGGGTGCAGTTAGTGCATTTCTTGTGCATGTGTTTCGGTTCTTTGGTCAGAATTGTGGAGATGTGGTGAGCCCTTCTGTTATCAATTGGCAGTTTGAAAACAAAGATGATCTGAGGCCTGCTACTGAATATCATGCATCCTCAGCCTCCTTTAATATATAGTACTTACTGCACTAAACATGGGTTTTTAAGTGCACGTTTTGTTTACCGTAACTAAAGGGAGATGTAGCAAGGGCCTGATAATCCAGAAATCTTATCTTATTACCACAACACAGTAGCATTAAAAGCATTTCATTCCCCAGACCTGCATGGTGAGTAGGTCCTGTCTCAAATTAAATCAACATTTGGAGCACTGCCATTTTTGAAAAGTGGTGCTTATTGAAAAGAACTGTCAGGGTAAAAGTCATGACACTCTGTACTTGAGTTTTGGCTTTGTAAACTTATGTTATTTAAAAACATTTTCTTTTGTCTTCAGTGTAAATTCAGGCATAGTATAAAGCTATACTGTAGTATAATTACTACAAGTATACTAATATAATATACTATAATTAATGTGGATTTATGAAAAAACTTTCTATTATGTTCATAATTGTTTACAGAAAAAGAAAATATGCAATTGTTGCGTGTTGATATTGATAAATGTTTTTTTTAAACAATGTTTATTGATTTTTCTTTTATAACGAGACATGTATAAGCAGGACTATTACATTACAAGAAACGACAGCAACAGAGCAAGCCTAAGTTAAACAAACAATAACCACATCAAAAGTTAAAAAAAAAAATTTAAGCAAGAATTTGATAAATGTTTATGTGGGTGACACTTGCTTCTGTATGACTGACTGTGATCATTGCTAGTTATTTCTCAGCTCTGATTGGGCACAGGTGATGGCACAGGTGACTGAACAGGTTAAATCCCTTATGCAACTATGCCTCACTGCCTAGTGGATGCAGAGCTTATGGAATGGTTAAAATTACTCAAGCATATTACAGTGAAAAGTGTTCAGGTGACAACATAAACATTTAATCAATGTCCAGAACATGTACGCAATTTCTGAAGACATATAATCCTAATTTTACTGTTGCATTTTTCGTCTGTGTTGTGAGGATAAATTCTGGCATTGTGTTAGGATGCTTGTGGTGCCTCCTGCTCTGGTTTAATTTACTCAGGTGTTATCTCAGTGTCCGCTTCCCATCTGACAGTACACTTGGAGATCTCAAGTGATCCCTGCTAGCAAGCTCATTTGGCCTATATGACTTTGACTGGGGTGCTGTGGTATATTGAAATATAGCAACTCAAAACGTGTATTCTAATCTGAATTTAAGGTGAAGTTCAGCATGTATTATGCTGTGATTATGCAGTTAGAGCACTTACTTTTATCACATCTGACATGAACTTCATTACCATAAAACAATTTATAGCCAAGTATTTAAAAGGATATATTTATAGCTGTAGAGGTCAGATAATGCATTCACACATTCAGTGTCACTTCAGCGTTTTGAAGCCAACAGGCACAAAAAAGACAAAATGTAAAAGTAAACCCTATTAATCCTCAAATGCCATGGGCACCCAGAGTTACTGGAATAACTGACACTGATGAAAACACGAATGTGCCTCGAAAAACTACAATTTGTTCAGAACGTCAAACTTTAAGCCTTTAAACTTCCATCATATTCGCACAAATCCACTAAAAGGTCACATTTTTACAAGGCAGATTTTACAACACATGCCAATCTTCAAACTGAACAGATTCAAATTTGAGTTTACATTATTTAACACAATAGGCTTTATTGTGCTGCTGTGTGTTTTCTTTAGAATAGACATCAGAATAAATGCGAGTGTTTTCCATTAGTTTTTTTTTCAGTACATTAAGTAATTCAATCCAAGCAAAGCTGCATAATTTGTAATGAGTTAGTGATAAATGAGTGTAAACTGCACTCTCCACACTGCAATTAAATTGCATACTACAATGAGATATTTATGAGATTTTTTGTGCCATCAGTTTAGTTGTACAAGTCTTCATCTTACAGTCAGCTATGATTATATTATAGTAATGGTCATGAATATTTTGATTTTTTTTCTTTGTTCTTACTGAGGAATAAGCAAGAATTGTTTCAAGGCTGTCTTGAAGTTTCATAAGTCTTTTGGGTACAAATATTGTAAATATTTGTTTTTCTCTGAACTGCGTGCATTCAGAAACATCAAGCATTTTGATGTTGCTGTAAATCACACATCTTTGAAGCTTTTACCTTCACACTTCACACATATACTGGTGGCAATATGTGCTATATTTCGGGGGTGATACCAAGTGGCCCAGAAGCCAGAGATATTTTTTTGTTTCTTTTTGGTTTATGAGGTATCCCCACTGCTGTGGATATGTGTATGTGTGTGTGTGGGGGGGGGGGGGGTTGGGGGGCATTTGCACAAGTTAAAAGCATTGAAACAAATGCTGAAGCAGTAGTTTCGCACAGGAGCAATATGTTTTGCACAAAATGACCTGAATACCATACCGTGCCAAAGTCCCGTTTTAATAAAAAGGGGATTTGTTCACACAGAGAGGCCTCTCCACGCATGCGCACAGAGGGTGTTTGGAGCCGTCACCATGGAGACAGACTTGCTGCATCATGCATTGTTCTGGGCATGTCTGATGTGATGGCTGATTGGTGGCAGCAGAGGAGGTGTAGCGACATGCTTTATGATATGAGAGAATTAGAATAACAGAATCTAAGTTTCCATGTTGATCTCTAACTCCTGCTGCAACAGTGATCCATTGGGGATGAAACCTGCCCCTGGTTTCAACCAACATTCATGATTTTTGTAACATAAATGCAAGTGTTATTGTTGTGCAACACAAACAACTTTTTTTTAGTTCTGTTGACTGCTGAACTCGCCAAACTATGTCGGTGAAGAGAAAAAAAAAAAAAAAACAAATCCGTTTAATTATGAGTCAAAGTTACGGCAAATGCTGATTGAATCCAGGCCTGGGTAGATCTAACATGGTGTTTAACATTGTGAGAATGTTGCCACGGTTTTCAGCTCCAGAGTTAAAAGACTACCATCGTGCACACATCAGAGCTATTCAGTCTTAATCTGTAAGTGTTAACTCTTTTCACTCTGAGCACTACCCCTGCATGTTATTGATATGTCATTAAAGGATGTGCTGTTGTATTGTATTTGCTGTAAGCGCTTTGGGGAATGTGGGAAAGCTGCAAGTTTCTTTTTTTACTGTTTACTAGCATTTAGTTTCCTGGCATTATTGATCAGCGGACCCTCTCAGCTGACCTCACTGAGTTCAGCCAGGAATTCCTTCTGCAGCTTTCACATGCTCGGGAATTTTGCTTTTTACCATGTGTGTGAAACACACCGCTACCCCACTGCGTTCTCATCACCAGCAGCAAAACACAGCTTCATTCACCATGCTGCAACAGTAGCCATATGCCATTCAACCCTCATGCTTTAACTAAGGGTGTTCAGAAATCAGGTTTGGATTTTTCATTGATTGTAAATGTGTGCTTCTCGGATCACTCTCGTTGTTTTCTTCAAAGATGAGACCAAAAAACCCCCATTTTTTTAATTAACTACATTTAATTAGCATCAGTGCCCAGATATTGATCAGACCTTGCTGAAGGTGTTCACCTGGGTATGAAAATCAGCTCAGAAATATACTGTGACTAGCTTTTACAACATTACTGAGATGAAAAATAACATAAATTTGCAACAAAGGCAAAGTACTTTACAGCAATTTATCTTACTACTTTAAACATGAGGCCAAATTTCTGAGGGACTGAATGCTGAAATAAAATCTAGCCTGTCAACCAAATAGATGTATGTGAATCACAAGAATGTTATGGGCAACATTCTCTTTGAAAGCCTTCCCACTACTTCAAGCTAAGGATTGATTGTGCTGGAAACAAATGTACCCAGCATTTTGCAGTTGCCAACATGTGCTTGCCATATTGCTCCCCATTCAACCTGGCTGAATATACATGGTTCCTACTAGTCATGGGCGAGTGATAACAATCATATATAATAATAATGGATTGCATTTATATAGTGCAGGGGGTAACTCAACCCAGCCACCACCGATGTGTAGCATCCACCTGGGTGACGTGTAGCAGCCATTTTGAAGCAGAAGGCCCAGAACATCAGCTGAGGTATTGACGTGGAGAGGGACGGACTAACCTGCCAAAGGTGGGGGAGAGTTACTGTGTTTTTAATCCAACCAGTATTTTAATTGAATTAATTGGATTTTAACAAACTGAGGTGTTTTGACTGGTTCAAACAAGTGAACGACTGAGAGCATGTTGTAGCTCCCGCCAATTACAGGGACTCGTGAAGCCTTGCTGTCCTGGTGCTGCTGTGACACTGATATTGTGGTGGATGCAGACCCCTCCCACACAAGGCAGACAGACAGACACCCAGTACTGACTGCCATGGGATGAAGTGCTGAAATTAGTCAGTATCGAAACCACTGCTCTGCATTCAGGGTGCCAAGCAAATAGCTGTCAACTTAACCATGACTCTGCTCATGTTTAGAACATTTTAGAACATGTTTAGATGTATTTGGTAGTAGATACATACAAGAAAAATTACAGATCATTTGAACTACGAGTTTGGGGAAGCCCCAGTGGGGCCCCACTTCGCCAAACTGCCTATGATCTCTTTTTGTGCTTATCATCATAGTGCTTCAGAGCAACCATAAATATCAAACCATAAATATCACAACATGAGGAGGAATTGTTGAAATGTTAGTTTGTAGTGCATCACTGGTTGTGCGGGAAGATGGAAGCAGAAAATAAAACAACACAGTTGAGAACGTAGAACTGACCCAGGTTTAATTTTGTTCAGCTATGAAACTGTCACAGCGATGGCTGTTTGAATGTATGCATTAATGCATTTAATCCCGGTGAGATTATAGCGCACCGCACCAGCCTGCCTGGCTTGGCTTCTATACATGCTCTTTTCATTGAGATCATTCTGCTGTGTTATTTTCTGGAAGACATTGATCTTTATGATAATAATTTCCTTGGAGAAGCCATATTCCCCAGTTATTAGGTTTTAAAAACCTGAGGGATTTATTTGAGATGAAGGTTTCAATAAATTTCACCTGTGCACGAGCCCTGAAAACAACCAGAGAGGATGAGAGTGATTTAAGATTTCTTTTGAAAATGTGGACAGAATATGAATATGCTTTATTATGTGATGTCTCGTAAAAAAAATTCCTCCATTTTATAGTCCAGTAGAACGTATTATGATTTTGTTTAAAATAGCTCAGATTCTGATGTTTTGCTTTTTCTTTTGACAGATGGTGAAATATTTTTATGTGTATTATTCTGAGACAATTTAAAACAGAGAACAATTTGCTCTTTGGTTTCAAACAAAAACAAGAGAAACCTGAGGCATTAGGACAAATTTAATCTTCCAAGGACACGAAAATCTAGATGTTTTCAATCAAGTGAACCTCACTTTCATTTGAATTGAGTTAGGTCTTATTTTCGGGTTTCTTAACCAAGGTAAATCAGTGACCTGAACTAATCGGAGAACAGCTTACTGCAGCTAAGAAATCAGCCATGATATGGGTTTTTTTATAAAACTGGGAAGAACAAATGCATTCTTGGTTCAGACATTGGGATTGATGCCGTGTGAAGAAGGCTTTTTGTGGCTTGCACAGGTGCTGTTTGAGGCCTGCCCACCTCTCACCTGATGCCGAACTCAGGACAGTCTGAAAAGGAGAAAAAGGTTCAGAATTGCATTCTGTATTGAAAAGTTTACCTATACAATAATGCATTGCATCATTACAAAAAATTAGATGTACTGCATGTTTTCAGAGCAGATGCTTTTCATACATTATCTTCTGTGAGGACTATGACAGTTGTGAATGACTTACAAGGTCTCTACTTTTTCCACTGTGTGTCACAGTGATTGTTTTTCTCTTTCTGTAACAATGTGGAATTGTTCAATTATGATAATTACAATTCAAATAAAATCATAAAGTCAATATTACAATTTCCAGTAATGATTAGAATTGTGGCATTTTATGTTTTTAAAGATAAGTTTTGTTTTTTTCAGTAAGAAACATGAACAATGGAAAAGTGGAAAAAGATACAAATGAATTGCTAACTGCAAAGCAGACCCTGCAGTGTGTTTGTGTATGGTCTGAGGAGCTGAAGATGAATTCCATGTCCTCATTTCACCGATACGGCACACATCAGTTAGAGAGGCAATCTGAGGTAAAGTAGGAGAGCTTGCGCTGTTGCCATAAACCTGCGGAAATACTTGGCCAGAAGATGAGGGAGATGATCTATATTAGCTGGTGGAACATAAAACAATACTTCTCTGGTCTCGTCCGCCAGCTTGATAAAGGCATAGACTACCATCAGGTATCAGCAAGACTCTATTGATCATAAATGGATACACGCGAGGGCTCTTGAGAGGAGCGCCTTGGCATTGGCCGAGATTCCAGTCCAGTTTCGCCTTTCCAAACCCAGTTTCATTTTTAGACGTCTGAAAAAAGAATGGCAGGGACGGGCACGTCTCCTTGGAGATGTTTTCTGCGTTTATTTACTCGAATGTTTATCCGCTTCAGATGCTACAAGATTCCTGCTTGAATTGCAGCTTCTTCCCTGCCAGGGTAGCCTGGACTTACAGCAGCCATGGTTCCCAGAGTCATCACTTCTAGCGACAAGCCAGTTGCCTATAGGTTACTATCAGTGAAAAATGCGCTGCTTCTTTTCAGTGAGCGCTACCTCTCTTGTAGTGCACTGTGTGGCATGTAGGTTAGAGCAGTTAGTATGACAGGAGTGCATATGGCATACTTCAGCGTCTGTGTGTGTGTGTGTGTGTGTGTGTGTGTTTTTTTGGCATCTTTTTCTCCAGTGCTTACATTAGATGATGTATTTTGTATGCTATTAATACCCACTTTAATTCCAATCACAGAGAAGGGAATTTTCTCCTCTGCTTTCCTGCTGCTGGGATGTAGGGTTGTCCTTCTTACATTTTAGTCTAAACATTTAGAAATAAAAAAATCTACTGTGCCTTGTAGCACCAGTGGAAAGCACATTTGCTTAAGCCTTGGACTCAGTCTTACCTACAGTGGACCTCCTCAACATAGACCCTGTCTACAATCATTGTGAACCAAACGAACCAAGCTTTTTACTTGTCTGTAGGTAACTGTGTGATTGTGCTATATTTTGTGCAACTTTGGATCGACTCTTTCATAGTTTCATTCATATTCAGCATTATAATCATGCTGTGATCAAGGATACGTAAGGTTTCAGCCCAGTTTTGCCCTACATTATACTGAAAGACAGCTAATTACGAGACTCCAAGCAGATATGTGCAAATATGGTAACCATCACAAAAAATTCACCTGCACATTTCTCACATCCAAAGAAGATTGGCGTTGGGGCACTGCTTTTATTGGATTCTGAGTTGGGTAAGGTTTGAGGAATTGGAAAAGTGGACAGAAGAGTGGAAAGAATGAAATAAGAACTAGCGCAGAACAAAATGGTAAATCGATTAAGCGTGAGAGGGCGTGCTGCAACTCAGTGCTGTGTCCACAGACATCCAGCTCATTGAGGCTTCACTCATGCATGTTGCATTTGAAATCTTTACCATACTGTAGATTTTTAAGGGTGCTTTTTTTTTTCTGAAAATCAGACGGGGAGTCTTAACACTTGTCAGGGCTGTCGGAAGACAGCTCTGGTCTGGTAAATATTTATGGAGCAGAACCGATGTGGCACAGAAAGCAGTGAGGGAGAAGAGGAGGGAGAAAAGAAGGGAAGATTTTCATTCTTTACGCTTAGTGCCTCTCTCCCAGAGTGCACCCATGTTAAGGCCAGCATTAGTAGCGTTAATATTTAAAACACTAAAATGAGCCGAACTGGTGATCAGTGTAGCATTTGGTCATCCCTCTTTCTTAGTTAATTGACCCCAGCTGATGCCCAAGGGAGCCGGAATACGAAAAGAACAGAAAGCAAAGGTGCCTAATGAGGATTATGTGTATTTTGCAGATGTTGTTATTGTTATGAATATAAGGAGTTCGCCTTTAGTAACTAATAAGAGTAGTGCCGTTTGCCCTTCGTTTCTGGAGGTGTGTCCAGGGGTATTCAATAACCCAGGGACCAGTGGAGTTTAATGTTTGTGAAGGCACAAACACACAAATATGTATCACAGGCAGTGAAATGGTTTGTGCCTGAGTTATGATACCATCTTTGTGGTTTTGGAGACAAGTGTGGAACAGCTTGCATTGCTTCTCACGGGCCTTAAAAGTGAAGTAAATGGTGACAGCAATAATTATCATAAAATCAACATCGGACTAGCACCCATTATACAAGAGTATTGAATATCGAGTGTCTAAACTGGACACAGTGACATGTTTTTCCTCCTTAATGAAGCATTGACATATCTGTGGGCACTGTCCCTGGCTGTACTGATTTAGTGACGATTGAGGCCGTTTCCCGCTGCGTGTTGCTTGCATCCTCAGTGTCCATTGCTCTGACAGGCAGCAGATGTGGTCGAATCAGTTGGTTATTGTGACAGTGCTGCGGTGTCCCAACCCAAATTCGATTCATGCCGAAGGGAAAAAAAATAATGAGTAAGTGGCAGTGAGTAATATAAACCCAAACTTCGTTAGCGTAAATATGCAAATACAACGAATGGACGGGAAGTATGCTTTAAAAGGTTTTAGTAACATGGGCAGTGGCTTACAGTCATGATGACTGAAAGGCTCTTTTAAGTTAAAGTACTGTTTAAGTGAAGACAAGCGCTATGTGACATCTGCTGTAGAATTAGCATGGTGGTTCTTGTTACTTGCATACGTTTACATGTCTCTCTGGTTTCCTTAGGTTTTTTGCAAAGTGCCCTAGTTGTCCCTCGCATCATACAACTGTCACGCAATAGTGTGCTCCAGATTCCTAAACTAGAATGATTAATCCAGTTTCCCCTCAACAGCTGTGAGCATCAGTCACATATTGCAGTCAATTGTAGGTTCAGCTGCTCCTGGGTGAACAACCTCCACACAATAGGTCATTAAAAAGCCAGATTCCATCAAAACATTTTGTACCGATGTTGTTCAAAATGTTTTTGAGCTTGGGATGAAACTGAAGCGCAGAGTCAGGCAAAACAAACCGGAGAGCAGACGCACTTAATAATGTCCATGTAATCGTGGTTTTTGTTGGCTTAGCAACAGCTGGTCACGGCACTGAAAAGGACAAACCAGATTCT
Organism: Megalops cyprinoides; assembly: GCF_013368585.1. Classification (NCBI taxonomy): domain Eukaryota; kingdom Metazoa; phylum Chordata; class Actinopteri; order Elopiformes; family Megalopidae; genus Megalops; species Megalops cyprinoides. The sequence goes on from NC_050592.1 coordinate 2,202,167, forward strand.
CCCAAAGTCAAAATGTCCTGCATTCACAGTAACAGCACCATGCATTTCCACTGTGATTGGCGTGTGTTTCGGGCACTCCCACTGATGGAATGGGGAATGAACTACTTGCAAGACTGAGACAGGTTCACCATCTTACATGCTGCCACACCGAGATCAATTTTTTACATGCAAAGCAAAGATGGACCTCCTGTGGTGAATGTGAGTTATAGGCAATGGGAGAAGTCCAATTCTTCATATAGGTTGTTCTGGGCAGGTGTCTGGGTAATGCATTTGCACTTCATTTTAAAGCAGGGTAAATGAGATCCAGTTTCCCTTGAAATGGGAAAAATGACACTGTACATTTCTGTGGAGTTATTCTAATGCCCTGAATCAAAATTCATTGAGGTTGTGGTGTTGCCTGAGTGTGTAGCTTATGAGTTTTTTTTTCTCCTTTCTGCAGGAACACATGGTTGAAGTACATACATGTGAAGTTTGTTTCAGCTGTTCTATGTAAAGTAGCGGATGAATGTGAAAGAGCTGTGAAAGTCATTGGACCAATGGCAAGTATTTAGTGTGATTTATAAATTCACTAGTAGTATAACTTATTATAAGAACATTTAAAATATTTGTTCAGTCTGTGCACATGTGAGAAAGTGGTATGTAAACCTCAGCCTGCATACTTCATTAAAAGGAAGGCAAATATAACCATAGCTGAGACTTTTTAATTATTAATGTATTTCCAGCTGGTATTGTTATTATTTCTGGTTGTCTTTTGGGGATATAATATTAGGAGTCCGTGCCTACATTTGTATGAACTCTTCCAGGCTTAAATCACTGGTGGAAAGGCATATAATATAATCACTTGTACAAAGGTGATAATAACTCATATGTCATCATTGTTGGCTCCGTCACTATTTCTGTAACCATTCCATTTTTATTTCTTTTTGCCTGTTTTCATGGCATGTCTTTTCCTTCATGCTGCAGCTCTCCATGATGGGCCCTTTTCCTGATGAGAAGAGGGGAGGTTTGAGCCCAATTTTAATGTTTCTCATCAGAAACAATCTGCTAAGGTAAAAAAAAACAGTGCAGTGGAACCAACACCAGGACAGTAACGATAAAAAATATCTCTGTTCCTTAATTTAGGAAATGTACCATTAAAATAATGCATGAAAGAGCCTTATCACATGGGCACAAGATCAGGTGCAGAGTGAAGAGCAGATGCTAAGAGTCTGGCTTCATTTACTGCCAGCTTTTGTTATTTACACATGTCATTGGCTGGATGACAGTGATCAGCATCAGATCAGTCCTTCTTCCATCCACGGTGAGACAGGGAAATCATTCTTACGCATTGCTTGGTTTTGAAAGTGAGGGAAAGTGAAGCCTTTAGCAGGAGGAGATTCAGAGGCCCCACGGTCTCTCCACGTACCCCTTCCCAGTGCATTCCCAACCATTTCCCCTTCCTCCGCCTCCCCAGGGACAATCTTACAGTGGTAAATTATATATTAAAATAACTTATGTCTTTGGCGAGACATACCATTACCTCAGAGGTATTTTTTGTCTTAGCTACTTTCTTTAGTATGGAATCCACAGTGGTCTTAGAGACGTTTAGACAGAAGATGTGGGAAATGTGGACTGAAGGGGGATGAGAAAGGAGAGTAAGAACTGAAAAATTTCATAGCGCACCAAATCAGCCTCAAATCAGGAGTCCGATTATTTAAAGTCAAACCATTTATGTAGCCCATTATCTGTTGTGAATTTAGTTCTGAAACTTTACCTAATACAGAAACACTACATTCATTAAGACATTCACTGCATTCACTGTGTAACATTACATTTTAGCAGTATGTTAGCCTCCTGTGCATTTAGCGAAAGTGTGCTCAGCAAAATCATTTAGCTCAGCAGATCTAATGCTAAAACAAACTGAATATAATACCCAGCTACCTAGTTAGGCCTTACAAAGGCTAAGATGCAGTAGCTAGGTACTGTAGGCAGTGTTTTATAGCGCTGACCGTATGGCACAGGACACTGGAGAGAAGCACTGTAGCAGGATGACAGTGGAACGTAAAACAGTGGAGATTTGTATTGCTGGCTGTATAAAATGGGCTGCTGACATGAAACACCACCCCATGCCATGGCATTAAAGACACCTGCACTGACAATTTCAAGCTGAATATGTTGCTCCTTAACTTACTGTTCAGCAGGTATGCATATTGAAAGCAAGGAAAGTATGATGCCTTTAAGATATGGATTCAGATTCTGAAGTTACATAAATGGTTCATTTAAGTTCTGCACTCAGAAACATAAAAGTTCGTTTTCTTTTTATTACTTCACATTTTGTTTTACTTCTTCCGAAAAGAATCCTGTTCATTTTTCCAAATACATATAATGTTTCCAAACTTTTGACAGACAGTTAAAATTAAGGAACAAAAACGCAACACAATCTGGAATATCTCCTAAATGTATTTTGATTGGCTTCAGAGCACACAGCGATTATTTAATCATACTTAATGTTCCCTGAATATCTACAAGAACTGTGATTAATTTAATATCAAAGTATTCCAGCTCCAGGCTCCTGAACAGTTTACCATTTCAAAAACATATGGGAACTGAAAGAAGGATGCTGTGGACAAGCAGTGGTGCAACAGATGGTTTCTGCAGGTAGAAGTGAAATTAAATATTCCTGGATGGATCCTTGTGTTTTTCAGCTTTCAGTTCAAATGGAGGCAAGATCAGCTGATGCAGGGTCCCGGCACACCTTTCCAGGTCTTTGTTCTGTCCTTTAAATGTCTCATGGATGAGAACAGTACCACCCTGGAAGAAGACTAGACTAGCACTTAGTGATGAGGGTTGCAAGGAGTTCACATCAGTTTGAATAATGGGTATAGCCTCATATTTGGCCCCTCACCCTGTAATCATTTGACTGTTTACAGAAAAACACTTGCAGGTGTATGCTTTGGCAGGGTTTGTATCGTCCCTATCATAGCCCAAATTTGCCAAAGATTGCTTTTTCCAAGGCATAGTACTTACGGATTCCATTAGCACCGCAGAGGGACTTAGTCAGCATTTACATCACAAATATATAATTCAATAATGTTCACATGGACGTTATGTCCAAAACCATGAGCCAAGAGTGGATTTTTTTTTTCGTTCACAGCATGGGATGTTGAGAATAGTTCCTCACATGTTTTAGTAAAATCTCAGGAATATTTCTTTCCTGTGCATTTTTTTCTAAAGGCCAGAGAGACACATAAAGAGAGTATGATTAATTGTTGTCACAAACATTCATATGTCAATCATCACTACAGTTGTGACATCTCTTAAAAAAAAAAACCTTTATAGCCTTCTCTTTCTCCATTTCTACTCCATGTGGTGCAGTGGTTACACAACGCCAGCCACGCTCCTCCAACCAACACCTTCCTTTCACACGAGCACGATTCTCACCCCGCAGATGGTCTGGAACGGGCATCAATGGGCGTTAATCACGAAACTGCAAACCTTTCAGGTAAAAATCCTCCATGAAATCAGGGAAACCTTCCCTCTGGTTTTCTCTTTCCTCCGCTGCAGCCTGGCTGAGGGTGGGGGTCGTTCCTTTTTTCAGGGGAGGGGAGTGAGTTCAGACTCTGTGTGAGAGAGGCTGTGCAGCAGTAGGTCTGTGCTAATGAGCGCAGAGATGGGGAGCTGTCAGACGGGGCGTGTTTCTCCCGCCCATGTGTTTCTCACGTCGCTTCGGCTCTGAAATTGCGCTCTCCGTGTTGTTTGAAGCTGGGAGGTTAAGGACGCCCAGGTGAGGGTGTGAGTTCACAGGGTAATCTGGTAGTATTTCTTTTTACTGCTCGTGCCACACGTGTTTTAAATTTCCCTTACACTTAAAAGGCCAGCGCGCTGCACTAGAGAAACCACGCAAAGCTGAGCGGCCTTTCAAATCACAGGTGGGAGAGAGGCTGTAACAGCAAAACCAATCTTCATCTTCAGACAGGACTCCGCCCACCTTTACAGCTACCAATAAGACCTGTGTCCATGCCCGGTACCAAATTCAGCAGGAATGGAAGTCCTTGAAGCGAATGGGTGAAATTCTTTAGCAGACCTTATGAGAGGGCAGAAGAAATCTTGGGGACTGCCCCCTCCACTGTGAAACATGCCTCTCGTGTCTCTGTGAACTTATATGGCCAAAAAGTCCCACAAAGACTTACCATTAACAAACATCTAAATTTGTTGTTTAATACTACTAATTAGCACTATTATTATTAATTTTATGTTGTTTTTGTGGTGGTCATCAGTAATGTTTCAATTATTATTGCTCAGCAAATACAGAAAATTACAATAATTGGTTTTCTGTTTATAAAGAAAAATAAATGAAATATAGCATCATCTGTCAATGATCAGACTTTAGCCCTACCTAGTCATTGTGTGGTGGTCTTGATATGAGATTGACTTAAAATTTCCTCTAAAGCTGTCTGATTAATATGTACTGTAACAAAAGGCCAATAGCATAGTCCAGTATACTGGCTACAATGATCACAAATCAATCATGTGAATAAATGATGCTTGCCTTAAACATAACTTTTTTGCTTTCCATTTAAAATGTTAAAGCGTGAAAGTTTCTATCTCTGAGCAACAGCCGGGGCTGCACAATCAAAGTTCAGAAATTTATCACAATCCAGTATACCCCTCTGAACACATTCTTTAGGGAAAAAATAGATTATTCTCATGAGCATATAGTTTTCTTGTCAAGACAGCAATTTTGTCTGTGTACATCATGATTGCCGGCATCACTAAAGAGTATGCCTAATTGGTGATTTGCACCCAGTATGGTTTTTGTCCTAGCTCTACAGTATGCTTTGCTGGTACTCCTGTAATTAGCAGCCCAGGGAATATCATTATTTTATGCATTTTGTGGAAAAATGACTCTTAATGCTGGGGGATTGTCTATCACCTGAGGCAATTTGGATTGCGAGCTTGCCTTGAATATAATGCCACCACACCTGTTGCTTGGAGACTGCAGAACACTGCAGGACCTCTGGAACTCTGTTAATTCCTCCCTTTTTGGTCGCTCTGTTATGGCCATAATTTACATTTTTGTTATTGTTACTAAATTATTTTTTATTGCAGGCTTCATGAGGCTCTACTAAATTAATTCCACATGCTAATTTTATTGGTGGTCCCAAGGTTTCAAGCGCATAGTTTCTCTTGTACCATTCGGCTTTTCATTAATTTAGTGCACTTTTCTACACAAAAAACATGTAATACTACAATGTCAGCTAATTGGATATGTCATGGCTTGCAAATGCCTCACTAATAAAATAGCTTTTAGTGCTATTACATATATAATTTTACCATTGCATGCAATGTCTTACCATGAAAAAGCACAGAAGCTCTTGGCTATCAGGAAGAGAAGAGGAGGATGGGTGAAGGGTGGGGTGGGGGGGGAGTCTTGTTTATGAGCTTTCCACAGTATGGTTTATGTTTTGCACATTGACTTTTATCTCTTTTGGAACTGTCTTCCGAGTGTCTTTCCACTCGTATAAAGATTCTTAAAATAAAGCATACACGTGTCCTCTCAGTTCCTCCTGTTGCGGGGTGCTGTCGAAGGCTTACTTCGGCCTCGGTCGGCTTGCCAGCTCGCATGGCTCTGTGTGTGGTTTAGCTCATAGTGAGCAGACATTATTCACCAAGCCTGCTTTCTTAATGCATGTAAGCCCGGACTGATTTGAATTAGTGGCCCATTGATATCCCATGCATCTAGCTGGTGGAGCGTTTATTTAAAGGCAGTCCCGTCACTCTGAGTGTCATTATGATTCACTGAAATGCCCCGCGAAAGGGGTTTGAAAGAATTAGCGCACTGTGGTCTCCACCAGACCATGTGCTGCTCCACTGTCTCTGTATTTCAGTGCCCGCAAAGTGCAGAGGCTCAAGGAGAGATAGATAAGTTGAAAGACAGGAAGGGTGATTTTTCCCAAAGCCGTTGACCCCTGTGTAATTTCAGCTGCCTTGGCAATGCTTTAAACTGGACTCTGTCTACTTCCAACAGCCCCCGCTCCATACACGCGCACACACCCATTTGGAACTCTTGAAACAGAAGAGATCTGTTAAAAATAGTTTCATTTGTGAGTTTTAACAAATGTTAAGACGACAGACCTGAAAATTTATAGTGGGATGTTGGCCACGTCTGATTTGGCTTTGTGTTATCAGTGTTTCTAAAAGTAATTTCTCTCGTCTGCGTCATTTACCTTGAAAAAAATAAGTCATATACTTTTTTCCCCAAGAAGAGACTGTGAAATTTCTTGGCATATTTAGTGAGCTGGAAGTGTGCAGAATTGCTTCTTATTGTATTTAATTCAGATTATCATTACAAATGATTTGGCTACGTTGTAATGAACCTATACTTATAGAAACTTTGGCTGTCATTAGCCTTTACGTGAAAGGATTGAGTTACACTGTGAAGTAATGGCTACAAATTCCTTATATGTTAGTGCATGAATACCACAAGTAAATTAACAGCAGGTACATGGCATATTATTGTAGCGGTTATTTATGCCAAGATCCATATTCATCCACGTGAGTTTTAAATGAGCTCCACATGCTAATTTTAATGGTTGTGTTAAATTCTCAAAGTGCCGCAAGACAAGCACAACATGAGCTTCTATAGCAACAAGCTTCAAAGCACTTTTGGGAAAAACTCAGTCAGGGCACACCTATGTTTCTTCTCTGAAAATGATTCAAACCTGGAGAAAGTGTTCATTTGGCTGTATTCACTCTGTAGATCCAAGAAAACACTTTCTCTGGGATTCCCCATTGTCCGTAGATTTGGAGAAAAGTCATGTTCATGTTGACTTCTCACTGATATACAGCAGGGCCAGCAATGTAGCATAGTAGTAAGGAGCAGGGCTTGTAACTGTAAGTTTGATGGCTCGATTCCCCACTGAGGCACTGCTTTTGTACCCTTGGGCAATTGCCTCAGTAAATATCCAGCTGTATAAATGATTAAAATTGTAACCTATGTAAGTTGCTCTGGATAAGTCCATGTGGTAGATGACAATATTGTAATTTAACATACAATACAAAATAGTAATACATGGATAACCTACTGAAATATTTTCAGGGAATCCCCTGGTACATTTTCAGTATGGATAGTTATGTTTGGAACTTCCATGAGAGCCATAGAAACTCGACCCAAGGAATTAATATTCAAATAATTAGTTATGCACAGTCATAAGCCATCAGTAATTGAGTTCCTTTGGAATCTCCTCCAATGGAACACTCATATAATGAACAGTCAGCAAGGCATCTCCACCCCTAAATACCATAGCAATGTTCCAGGAAGAAAAGATTGGACAAGGTAAAGGTCAGAGTCGTTGCTGTATTTTATTTTATTCTTTAAGCTAATTTAGACATGAAACTCCAAAACAAATCCCCATAAAACCAACAGTGAAAAAAAAACAAAACAAAAAACATATCTGACCAATAAAAGCGAGGGATCAGGTCCAAAGTGGCGAGGTGAGTCACGTGTAGCAGTGACTCGTTGAGCTGCATCTTCTCTCCTGTGCTTTCAGACCGACAGTCGTCCCGCTTCACTGTCCCTCATACTGAGGAGCTGAGACCCGAGGACAGGCAGGGAGCTGTTACTGCTAAACTAATATCTTGGCAGCTCCAGGTAATGGCTTTGCAAGTTTTGTGCTTTGGAAAAAAGACACCTGCTGCTATGATAATTGAAAAGAATCTGCGCTCTTACACAATCATTTCCTCCTCAGACTGGAAACAGCCAATAAAAAAAAGAAAAAAAAAACTGGTTTTAAATTTCGTTTAACGGGCTGCCCCCGATGTTGATGCCTTGCGTGAGTTTGCGAAAGTGCTTTTAATTATAGAAGCAGCAAGTTGCTGGGAGCTTGAATGGTGACCAAAAGCCACAGGTTTAATGCTTATGATGGTCTGGAGGCATGATGAGATGTTCTGATTGTGTTTGAACCGCGGGTTCGCCAGTTGCGTGGCTCACTCCCAGATGCATCAGGTTTCTGATATGTAAAAACAACCTCAAGCCCAGATTTTTTTTTTTTAACAGTAACGCTGGCGAACTTCGTTTCCAACTGGAAGTTGATAGTGAAAGAAGAGAAACAAAATCACTTGGTTGTTATGAGTCTAAATTACATATCAGGTTGTCTTGGAAGCGGCTTTTCTTGCGCTGGTCAGCATTCAATATTTGTTTGATTTTTTTTCCCAGATAGGCTGAGCTTTAAAAGAAAGGCCACGTTTCAGTGGTGTTTAAAGAGGAGCTTTGAGGAGACACTCAGGGCATGCGGTGATACCGCTCAGCTCTGTAGCTCAGTACTCCTCCTGCCCTGACACGTCCCAAACTCTGAGCTCATTCGATCAATGCAGCGGTCTCACCAGTACAAGAGAAAGCAATTCGAGCGCATTGATCGCTGGTGAGCGTCTGGGTGGCGGCGTTTTGCAGTGGATAAAGGACTGAATCTGTAGCTGAGGTTTGTAGGTTTGATTCCAGGATAGGGCACTGCCGTTGTACTTTAAGAAAGGTGCCTAATCTGCACAGCTGGAGTAAACCGCTGCATTTTTGGGTCTGACTTTAGAGTGGAGTTTCAAGCTATTTAGCAGGCAGTAATGTCCAGATGGAGGGTGTTTCCCAGCTAATTGAATGTTATAATAATAATAACTCATAAGAATATTATAATAAGAAGAATTATAATAATAATAATAATTCATAAGAAAAACAAATAAAGTAAAATGTCAGATAAGAAGTAAAATAAAATGTCAAAAAGTCAAACAGTAAATAAATTGTCAAAATATTTTAGAAGTTGAAAATACTGAAAGGATCAGGAACAAATAAAACAAGAACAAATAAGAATATAAAAACAGGGTAAAATCGGACTGAAAGAAATAAAAGCCACATTCCTATTTTCCAAACCTAATGAGATGCAAAAAAAAAAACAGTGTGTTAATTGATTTCTCCCTTAATTCCTCTACTGACCAGCCCTTTTCTGAATTCACATGGCTGTGCTGATTACATGGCTAATGAACATAGTTTTAATCAACTCCCTTCATTAATCATGATATCATGAATCCTGATATTCTGCCTTTCGTTTTCACAGCAAGGTCTGAGCTTGCAACATCACCTGGCTTGGCTAAAAACTTTCCATAATGATGTGTTTTAGGTACCATGGGACAAACATCTTTGCAAAATACTCTGACCCACAGGTAAGAACGAAAACAAGTCTTGTCTTGTTATCCGAGTTTGAACTCTTTCTTTCTGTTTCTTCTCTTTATAACTGCACGTGATTGTGATGTGATTTAATCCTCTACGACATCAAAGACAGATAGCGGAGACGTTCCCTGTGGAGCTGTGGCATAGCCTCCACATGTGCTCGCAAATCAGGCAAACGTAAATGACATCTCTGGGTTATTATTCTCCAGGGTGAGGATGTTCGGTTGGACATGACAGATAGGGTTACAGGTCCAAAAAGTGGTGCTCATGTCTGCAGTATTTCACAGCTATTAATCCTGTTTATTTAACTGGAGATACTCAAAACATCCAAAATGAACTCTGAAGCATGCAGGCCTTTGATGTCCCTTCTAGCGGAGGCTGTGCACATTTTTCACACGTCAGCATACCACTAAAATGCTCGCAGCACTCAGGAACTCGTTAAGAATCCATTCACATGCATAACCTGTCTCTGTCCCAAATACATCCTCACTCAGCCTGGATGTCCACTTAATGACACAAAGTCAGGATCGTGCAGGACATCAAAGGACGCTTAATGAGAGTAATAATTATAATTATAATGACCGAACCTGTGGGAGAACATTCTTACAGATGATCATGAAACACACAATCCCAGAAGTTTCCATAATAAGTATTAGCTAATACAAATGTTTGATGGTCTTCAGCTGTAACAAATTGTTCCACATTTTTGGTTTAAATCACTGAGAACATCTACCCAGATTTTTTAATGAGTCCTGGGTAACATAGATGTTGTAGAGACTTAACCAGGTTATCTTATTTACTGACTACCAGAATGTCCAAGGTCCATCTACAGGTGAAATAACACCAGTTACATACTGCCTGTAAGTTTGTATATGGGTGTGTGTAATTGAGGATGTATGTATATGCATGGCTGTGTGGGTCAGGTTTGTGTGTGCCTATGAGGCTGGGTTTGTGTGCAGGTGGTGTAGGTTTGCGTGTGTGTGTGTGCGTGTGTGTGTGTTTTTGTGTGTGTGGGTATGGGGAAGCATGCCTGTGTGGGCAGTAGACAGTGGGTGGTTGCATTTAGTAGGCTGGCATACACAGATGTGAGCGGAGCTGCTCTGATCTCTTTGGGTGGGGGGGAAGGATTGGGGTGTGTCTTAGTTGGGGTTTGGTGCTCAGTGCACGCTATTTCGAGTGTCTCTCTTTTAGAGGGGTGAGCTGGCGTTCCCCATGGGAGGCGAACCGGTGATGTGATTGGTTAATCAGTCGGTGTCCTCAGGCCACCTATCCAGCAGTACAAAAGGAAAACCACCGAGGGGAAGAAAAGGGCAGGAATGCTGCAGCTTTTCCATCTTTGAAGCTGTTTCGTGTTTGCGTCCCACTTGTTTTGGAATAGGGATGCCGCAGAGCTACGGCAGCAAGCTCACGCAGGAGAAGGGGCCTGGAACATTCTCCTGGTCCAGGCTTTCGGGCTCGTTAGCGCTCCTGGCACGGGCGCTGTGGGAGTTTCCTCCACAAGCACGATTTGGGAAATCTTGTTTTTCTATTTCTCCCCAAATACCCCCCTTTTCCTTTTCGTAAAAATATATTTTTCATTTTCAGAATGACTTACAAAGCTGACCTGATAAGATGCATATAGTATGTAATCAGAGAGCTGCAGGAGCAAAGGCTGAATAGCCAGGAACACACCAGTGAAAAAACATGAGACTAAAAGCAGAATCATTTTTACTTTATTGGATTTCAAAAGATTTATGTTGATAGCAATCAATGAGGTGGCTTAAGCTTTGAAAAGCTGTGGTTTTTATATTAGGAACAGCTTCAGTAAAGCTCAGGCTGTATAAAAGGATGTATGCTTAAACGTTTCAGTAGATATTTAGGATTTGCTGCTACAAGTTGAGATGTTGTTGAAAGTCTTACTGAAAATAGACACTAATGGGCATTTCCATTCAAAATTCCTTACACATCTGCAGTGACATTTTAGAGTTAGATTGAAACATTGCCATCAGACTTTCATTAAAGAGTGTATGAAAGCCATGTAATCACTGAATCTTCGGTCTCATCTTCCCTGAAAAACATCTGGGTGCAGAGATAAAATCATAATTGTTATCTCCAAGGAATATGTCATATATATTACTAGCAAATGTGCATGTTCTGTACCAGTGTATCATGCAGCTTTCTGACTTCAGTTAAAATATAAATCCTAAACACTGTGTAATTTAACTACCAGTGATCTTTTTCCGTCTCTTTCACGCTGGCTTGAGTCCAGAGTTCAGGAGATTCGTGCAAGAAAAAGATGTTTCTTTCTGTGGAATTCATACAAAAAAAATGAAATAAATTATTAGGAATTTATGACCGCGATTTCAAAGACTGACCTTAAAGAAGGATGAACATATTTCAGGTCTCATTAAGAAATCAATCCCAGATTTTGCCATCCCCTCCAAGACAGATCCTTAGACACATGCTGTCACTGCGTCCTCATCACCAGCATTACATTTTTATTTCTTCCATTTAAGGATTCATGCTGAAGGAATCTGGTGAGGACCTCAGCGTAATTACATCTGTAGAAAGTTGGAATAACCACTGCATCGCTGTTAATCCAATCTTTTTTTCTATCCGTCTATTTGACATCTCTGTTCAGGGAAATATCCGTAACACCTTTTACCTTCCGGACAAATTTACGTCTGGCTTTATTTTCATTTATATTTCAGGCCTCAGGACAAATGGAATATGTTTTTGGGCAAGAAAAAAGCCAGACCATTTTTCACAATTTGTAAAATAAGCTGTTAATCATCGCACACACTCCCCCCCACACTCCTCTCACCAATAATGAAGGGTATCCAGCAATGAATAATGACCAAACTTGGAAGGCCATTGCAGTTCTTTTATGGAACAGCTACCTTAGTTCTCAGCGTTAGATCCGTGAGAAAGTCTACGCATTTCACCAGAGCAGTGGTTACTTAAATTATGCTCAGTTTGAACCTAGCAGTTCCAGTAGAACACGAAATAAAGTTTTGTGATGGTGTCTAAATCCTCATATTCTACTGGGTCAAACCCAAACAGTAAGCTCTAGAGGTAAATAAAGCACCCGTGTTTGCAAGTAGTATTGAACTTGCTTACTGAGCAACTTGGCCAACTGCAAGGCACCTTATGCATGTGAATTGAAATGTCATCATTATGATATCATAATGAACAAACCTCAAATGCAAAATATGAATTATTAGTTTGTGTGAATCCTTAAATTTTATTTTACTTTTTCATCAGTTTTGTGTTGTTGTTATTGTTAGATTTTCCCTGGGGACTGAGGGAAATTGTTTCAGACAGAAACATGAGACGGATAGGAGGTAATCTCTTTTGAGAGGGTCACAGGCAGCGCTCTGTTATGTACCTGGCCATTGGACACACTTGACAACTTGTTAGGATTGGAGCGGCTGTTGAAAAAATAATCCAAAATAAACACATTTTTTGCAAGTTAAGCTTTTTTGTCTGAAGCAGGAACAGATGTCTGATCTGGCTGATGAATCGAAACCATCTGAAACAACTCTGGGAGTCTAACTCCAATACATATACCTTTCAACACATTCAGTGTTTGTTGAACAAAAAAGAAGATGGTGAAGAAGAAGAAACAGGTTGTCTAATGTTGCCTATTGTAAAGCATCACTTCACACAGGTTACAGATCATGAGTAAATAACGGTGAAATACTAATTAGTGTCATTACTAATTAATGTCTTCAGATTTTCTGTGTCCAAAACAGATTACTCAAGCGCAGAACTTCTTCTTTGAGATTCTGAGGGACTCCTTCTGTCTCTTCTCCTGGAAGACATCTGCACGCATACCGTGTTATTTAAAATCAAATCTTTGTTTGTGTGGTTACTGTGCTCTCAGTTGTGTCCACATACATACATTAGTGGCATCAGGTACCTATGGAGTGGCATATGGTGGCACAGTGTAATATCTATAGATACTAAATGTTTATGTTATAACTGAATATGTGATCTTTTTAGTAATTGGTGGAAGTATAGTGCCTCACAGGAGCACAGATAGGCTCGTTTTATTCCACTGGAACCTCAAAGGCATTCCCATACAGTGCATACATTTAGGAAGAATATGACTTATTTCCCTGTGTGCACAGGCGAAACACATTCATCTTGTCCATGAAAAATGTAGGAGTGGATGGTTTAAAATGAATGCGTTAGGGATTTCCTTACTGCATTCAACACAAACACCACTGAATTTAAACTGTCAATCTTTTTTTTTTTTTTTTGTCATAACTTGCTTCCTGATTCAGGAAGTCGCTGTGGGTAAGAGCGTCTGCTAAATGATGTAATGTAATGTAATGATTCCTTTGATGTTAAACTGTTTGTCTCCTTTATGGTTTCTTTGATGTTGTAAGGAGTGACCGCATTCGAACAGGTAAACGGGACTGAATTTTCCTGCCAGGATTCTTTAACAGTCCTCATGTAGTCTGACAGGGCGGAGGGGTGACAGGGCGGAGGCATCAGCTGTTTTACCTGTCAGCTTTGCTTTTCCTTTGCTTTTCTAGATGAAGTCAGATGTTGAATTATGATGGCATGAAGCCCAAATCCACTCAGAAAGTAAAACAGCCCATACAGATGTATGGCTTGTCACAGAATGGCAGAGAAGAGAGTTTTTTTCTCCAGCAGCTACACAGGGACAGTCTGGGTAAGCTGTAGTCATGTTTTCTTAGGAAACAGAGAGCCGGAGAAGGTGAGAGTGCAAAGACTCCAGTTTTATTTAGCTATTTCCTCTCTCGGTGGGGGGTTTCAGAGGACAGGCGGCTGGCAACCTCTCAGTTATTGCGATGTCGCAGTGAAATGTCAGAGAAACTGTCTACTTCCCAGTGGCTGTGCTGACACACTTTTACGAGCGTGTGTCAAGCGCTTTGGTCATGTGACATGTGGTCTGTCCTATCACAGTAGTGTAGTTGCTCTCGTTCTCCCCTCTCAGCTTTAATCCCAGACATTTAATCATTTCCTCTCATCTTATCTTCATATGTTTCTTGTGAAGTAAGATATCCTAATAGTCCACGGACAGCCATGTGGTTTTGTTGTCAGTCTGTCAGACAAATTCTCCAATATGAATTATTTATGCACATGAAAGGGAGTCTCTGCGGTTTTTAAGAATCACTCCTTAAATGTTCCGCAGGTCTCAATAATATATCAGTTTGTGAGGTCGGGCAGTCCAGGAATGCTTCTCCAGACCTCTTTCTCATCCCCCTATACCTTCATTACAGTCAAACGAACTGGACAATATTTCAAATGAATAAATCTTTTTTAAAAATAACAACAAATAGGACAGCTATTAATAAGGCAGTTATTAATCCATGTTGAGGATTATTTACAACACACCTGCCTTGATGTAAATGTTATGATGTCTGTTGGCGGTTGGCTGGAGTTGTTTTTCAAGCTTGGAATTGATCTTACACTAACCATGGTGAATGCATTAGAGTGGTCTTCGTCAGAGTGGTTCTTCCATGGCCTTCTTGATCATATTTATTCTTTTATCCATCATTGAGTCTTACTCCTGGATTCAATTTACCAGGTCATCTATGAGGAAAATTCCATTAACGCAGTAAGGTGCCAAACTGGCCCAGATTAATGACACTGTATTGCTAAGTAATTTTTCCCATAAAGATGGATTGGTGGTGTTTGATTAAATCCAGGGGTCACTAGTGTACTGCTGGATTAAAGTAGGTGTGTGTGTATTCTTTTCTGAATAGCATCTTCCCCAAAGATGACTCAGCAGATCTGACTCTCTCTCTCTCTCTCTCACTATATATATATGTAAAATGTATATGGTGATGAATGGTTAATTCCTTGCTTGCCTCCAGCTGCAGTCACTTTACCAAAAAGGAGAAAAAGAATCAACTCAGATAAAAAGCACAGAGCAGATGGTAGACTGTGTATCGACAAACTTGTCAGAGTTAGTTTATGTAGTTAGCATTGATCACAGCAGTGAAAGGGGTGAGTGTAATTAGCCCTTTTGCATGTGTCCTGCTAATGTGTGTTAGATTAAAAGACTGAGGCAGAGGACTGTAATATAAACTCACATAGTGCCTCATGTGCTTTCCTAGACAAGAAACTTCCTCAGCAGAAAAAAAACTATATGTGAGAAAAAATATAAAATGAGAAAAATATTACATCTGCAAAATGCTCATAAGTATTGCATTATCATACTAAAAACACAATGAGACAATTGGTCCCACATTTTAATAGTCTATGTCTCCATTCTAGAGTGGGGGAAATTATGATTTATTTCAAAAGAAGATTAATCACAATCTTACCACAAGTTCCCTGTGTATAGATGTTAGGAGACAAGGGTGTCCGTGTGACCTGGGCATACTGTGTGTTGTCCACACACACACACACACACAGCACATATGCACATGCATACACACGTGCCCACAGACATAAATGCGGACACACACACAGAAAGAGTGAGTGGCATACCTCAGTCTCCGCTGGGAGTTTAAGTGTCTGTGTAGCTCCTGTGGAGACCGTCCCAGCCCAAACACTGAGTTCATGCCTCAGACTAACACATTAGGAGACTTAGCTGCCTCTCTCACTGCTAAATATTTAAACACGCCACAGAAAAAACAAGGCATTGGAAAGTAGAGTTTCTGCAGTGTGGGGCGACTTGAAGTCAATCTCATTTATTGACAGATGTCAGAGTAACATGACATATGCTAACAAATTAAAAAATAATAATAAAACAATAAACCAAACAATGCTTATAGCCAGTCTGCGAAATACCCGGTGGCAGTCGGGAGGTCCCCCCTACCCATACCTGCCAACATTTAGGTTTCAAAATACGGGAGGTTTTTTCGGGGGTGGGTGGGGGAGTTGTGGATAGTAAATAGTAAATGTGTGGATTGTGTTTCATAGACGATCTAGCAACTTGGGTAACGTCAGACAAACATACAATACTTATGGATCCGTGTAAGACGATTATTCATAATAGAGTTTGCCATGCAAATTACAGGAGTTTCCCAGGAGAAACAACAAAACGGGAGGGTGCTGGGAGATGGCCTTGGAACACGGGAGAAACCCGGGAAAAACGTTGGCAGGTGTGCCCCTACCTGGTGCTCCAGTGTTACGCTGAAGTCTTAGACTCAATATGCAATACAAAAGATTTCATGGATGCAAGCCAGGGCAATCAACTAGGCTATACACGCTTTGCACACACATCACCAAGGCTTATATTGCTAACATGACTTAGCAATTTGAAAAAATATGTGCTTAGTGCCAGAAATAAATGTCATTGTTTTCTTCACTAAAGTCTTGTCACTGGATCTTTGGATGAAGAATGTGATTTATTTTATGAAAACCTGTGCACGTCTTTTGACCACAAAGGGTAAGGTCTGCTGTTTATTTTGATATGCAGTACGTTGTGTGATAGGGACTTTGTGACTTATTCAACCAAGAAGAAGGAGTGTGAAATGGATGAAGAGATTAGTAAAGATATTACTCTGCAGAAGTTTGATCTGTCTTCATAACCTGATTACTTCAGTACGTACAACATGTGACTAGCATCATTACAAAGCTCCGGTTCCGCTCTTTCTTGTGATATGTGTTCCATATCTATGCAATGACGAGTTGATGAGTAATTCAAACAAGAGTAATGGGTGTGGAGATGGACGTAGAGCTATATGCAGATTGTAACTATGATTAAATTTGATGTAAATTCAAAATTATTTTGCATAGACAAGCAACTAGCATCATTAGCGATGAATACTTCCTGAGCAATTCAACCGAGAAGAAGAGATGTGAATTTGGACGCAGTCTGTGTCTGTCTGGCTTTAAGGGTTAAAAGACATTTTTAGTGACAGTTTTTGAAAATTTTGCTTTCAGGGGGTCTCAAGTGTCAATCAAGGGGTCTTGGACCCCCAAGATCCCCCGTATTTCGCACCCTGCTTATAGCCCCTATGGTTTGAGTGGAACTAAGACATCTCTGTTGCTGAAAGTCAAGGGGTTATTGGCGGAAAAGAGAACATTCAGAACAACAAAATTCTTGTCATACAAAGCACACATCTAGGCACTTAGATGAAGTCTGAAGTATATTTACAGCCTATAAGTGACATATTTGCATAGCTAAGTAATCATTGAAGCTCTAGCAGAAATAACATAATGTGTTTCTAATGCTATTTACCCTTCCACTCTATCTCCAAATACTGTGGTATGGCTACCCTGTCCTTGTACATGTTTTAGGTAAATTAAATTTAATCATTTGTTTTTTTTTTTTTTTTGTGAATTGCTGAAGAATAAAAAAAGATTTTAGAGGAATGAAAAATATCTGTGTTCGAGTGTAACAAACAAAGCAATGTTATGAGCTTTCTGAAGCCACAGCACGTTGATAAATAAAAATTCGTAATACATATATTCATAAAAATTGCTTTAAACATTATACGCTGCACATGTCTGTGTGTAAAAACCTTATTATACATGCAAAGCAAATGTCAGTAAATAGTTACGAGCTCAGAACCAGAGGTAAACATCCCATACAAGCCCAACAACAAATATATGCCAAGGACATTCAGTCATGTTACTAAATAACCCTTCACATGATCCGTGGCCAGAAGAGCCACTCCACCATACTGGCTGAATAACTTGTGCTGAAGTTTTCGCTGCGGGACAATCCTGGGTACATTGATGCAGTCTTGCAGTGTCATTCTTGTCCACTTCTTGTGTTCCTCAATAACATAAACACATAAATAAATACATGAATAAATAACTGAAAACACTGTTTTATTTTCAGCTGTATGGAATGGATATCCTTGAGCCCTTGAAAGCAGAGACGCAGTGGGAATGGTTTTCAGGGATTGTGTAGCATTGGAACAGAAGCTGAGATTGAATGTGCTTGGCCCCAGCGTTTAGAGCTCGGAGCAGACAGGGACACAGGGCAGCTGGACCACAGCGTGACAGTTCAGCTGCGTCTCAGACAAACTAGAATTTGCACACAAAAAAAGAACAAAAGCAAATAAGTGCTGTGATCCTGTCCTCCCAAATTCAACCCAGATGTTCCAATTTATTTTGCTGTTGTTTTAAGAGACAGCAACACTTAATCTATTGTTATTTCTACTATTTCAATAGACTGCAAAATGCACTCTAACGTTCCCAAATTAGACCAGCGAGGGTTTCTTCTCTGCAGTTGTGGGGCGGGGGGTAGGGGGTGCGTTTCCTGTAGCATCTAAGAGTCATCTGTTAGTGGTCTGCCCAGGTCAGATCTATAAAATCCTGAATACGCTCTGTGATTGTCTCCATCAAAGAGCCTTTCTCTCCGGACCCATAAACTAATTGACAGCCATAAAAGGTTGATTTATTTTGCATTATTGCAAAGTGGATGGGAGTGTTGCTCAGCTCCCTGTAGACCCACTAAATACATGGCATCAAAACAAGCAAGATGATGGGTTTTGTGTGTGTGTGTGTGTGTCTGTGTGTTTGTGTCTGTGTGCATGTCTATCTGTGTGTGTATGTGTACTTGTGTCTGTGTGCATGAGTGTCTGTGTGTGTGATTGTGTGTGTATGTGTATTTGTGTCTGTGTGCATGTGTGTCTGTATGTGTGTGTGTGTGTGTGAGAGAGAGAGAGAAAGAGAAAAAGAGAGAGAGAGAGAGAGACAGAGTGGGCGTAGCAGGGTTTGTGCCATATTCTCATGGGAGATGAGCTTAACGCTCCATTTGACCTTATCTGCCAGATCGGGGATTAGGCCGGTCTCAGACGGAAATCTGAGAGACTTGATCAATTAGTGCTTTCCCTCTTTTTATTGCCACTTCTAAAAGAAAAAGTATACAAAGACAAGTGGACTTTGAGTGCAGACTTACACAAGACACGGTGATCCCCAAACGCTCCTAAGACTCTCTTTAAGAGAAGAAATAGAAGTGCTGAAAGGAGTAACAGCAACTCCATTTTGAATATACAAGGCTTGTTTTATTTACTGTCACATTAATTTATTCGCCTGTTTATTTGCAGATTGCCGCATCTGTTTCACGGCGCAGCTGTCTGATTCAGCAGGGTCAGGGCAGGGGTGGCAGGGGCGATATACTTCCTTTTCACAGTGTGTTCTTATTATCTGGCAATATCATCTCTGTTGAGTTACTACTATAAATTTGCCAAACTCTGATACGCTGTCCAAAGTGGTCTAAAATAACCTTGTGCCAGTGTGGGTTTTGGAAGGCAGACACTTTAATGGTTTGGGTAGAAGTACTGGATTGGATATGGTTTTCAATGGCATTGAGTAAACTCAATTTCAGTGTTTCAATGTTGTATCAGAGGCAATGATCAAGTGAGTAATTCATGATTCAGATATTCGGAAGTATTAAGTAAACTACTTCAACGTTGCATCAGTGGCAGTGATTGAGTGAATGATTCCTGACTCAGAGTTACTGAGTAAACTCATTTCAGTGTTGTATCAGCAGCAATGACTGCGTGAGTGATTTGTGATTCACATGCTTGTGTTTCTCTTTTTCACCCATACAGGGGGGCCTTGTGGTTTTAGACACATTTTCATTTTTGCAAAAAACTTGGATACTGCTGCAAATCTGTCATCACACTTACAGTTCTTTATCCTTTTTTAACCAAAGCCACTGACAGTTAAGCCAAAAATTAATGCAGATTTAATTCCTGCTGAGTGTATGCATACATATGAGTACATTATATTGCATTATATGTTCTATGACTTTCATGTCAGAGCACTTTATTAGCTATGTTAGCCTAGCATCACATTTAACTAATGAAAATCACACTATGATAGTGAGGTTGCCCTGTTTTATTTTTAAGAAACAAGTTAGAAATAAAAAGCACAGAGCAGATGGTAGACTGTGTATCGATAAACTTGTCAGAGTTAGTTTATGTAGTTAGCATTGATCACAGCAGTGAAAGGGGTGAGTGTAATTAGCCCTTTTGGATGTGTCCTGTTAATGTGTGTTAGATTAAAAGACTGAGGCAGAGGACTGTAATGCAAACTCACATAGTGCCTCATGTGCTTTCCTAGACAAGTCTTCTCTGAAACTTCCCTAGCAGCAAAAAAAAAAAACTATTTTTAAGAAATAATATAAAATGGGCACCTCATCTTTGTCCTCTCTGGTCCCTGGAGTAAGAAGCAAAATCTGCTGATAATTTTTGTGTTTTTGAGCCCAGCCTGACCTCTTTTCTGTGCAGTTTAGGATTCCAAAGCTGCTCAGCATCCTTGAAATAAAATATAATAATTCCTGTTTTTTCCTCACTTACATAATGAAATGAGTCCATCTTACTTGTTAACTTGCACGCATAATGTCATTTACTATCAGGTCTAACATTGTTCGTATGCTGGTATTTTTAACAAATTGGCTAGCTCATTGGCTTGTTCGGTATGCCAGAAGTCATTGCACACTGGTGTTCACTGCCAGCAGAACCTGTAATTGTATCTGTCCATGCAAGCATGAAATAGCATCTCAAAAGGAATATCCATCTTCAAACTTGCCCATTTTTGCAGGATTTTGACAGTTGCAAAAGATAATAATATCCTCTGGAAATGTTACATTTGGTCCATTAAAGCTGTGGAAGATGTGATTCTGATTTGAGTGGGGATTTTGCTTTAATCAGCACAGCAGGAGGGCTGCACATGTGCTGGGAACCAGGGAATCTGCAGGCAGTAGCCTCCATAACAGACACACCTCTCCACCGCCGCTCAGCCAACAGTGACAGCAGGCAGTGGAAGGACACTTCATGACATTCTTACCCAGAGGCAATTATACACGTACAGGATACTGTACGATGGCCTAACGGATAGGGCAACGTAAATTGCAATGTAAGTTGCTCGGGCTAAGAGTGTCTGCTAAACAACGTAATGTAATATCATCCGTTTTTACAGTGGGATATTCATTGAGACAATTCAGGTTAAGCACCCAGTCCAGGATTGCCCCTCCCAGGAATCAAACCAGCAACCTCTTGGTTACAAACCCTGGTCCCTACGGCTGTGCCACACTTCAGAGGGAATGTGAAGGGGAAGAGCAGGCCCTCCATTGGGCCAGACGGGGATGAGAAGTGTGAAGAGATTGATGGCGGGGCTGCACACAGTCTGGTCTGACTGCGGTGGCTTGGCTTTGGGCGTCCTCCCACTCTCACTTGTTTCATTATTTGTGCGTTATATAATTGCTGACATGTGTGATAAAGGTTTTTGACGGATATGGGGGTTTCCATCCGCCGAGGATCCTTTGTACCTTGTGATGCAAGTAAACGATGTGGTTTGTTGATGCAAGAATAGAATTCTGTGGCTTTCCCGCCTTTGAGCCCCGTCCAAAACCTGCCTTCCCTAAAATGTGTTGTGTATTAACAATGTAAATGAGGTTCTGATTCATATCTGTTTTGCATGAGATCGTTCCTGAACATGTTGAAAAAAGCCCTATTCGGTTCAAGCTTCCAAGCCCTATAAATGAGACGTGCGGTTTCAAAAACAAATATCAGGACCAGAATGTAAACCATATTTCTTAAAAAGAAAAAAAAAAAAAAGGCAGGGAATGGAAACTGGAGAGGATGCTTGCAGTAAACGATCTCTGTAAGGTTTCTGAATCTGATTAAGACTCCTGCACTAAGCCTTTTCCCTTTCAGGATTATTGTTGTTTTATTTATTTAATTTTTAATTTTTTTTTTTTTTTGTGCCGTGGAAGTCTTGTTTCTGTCCGTATGGCAGATACTGGCGGTGGTGAAATGGGTTGGCTCGCCAGCCTGTAGTTGACATGTTGGAGTTAAACAGCACCCAGCTCAGTGGAGACAATGCGCTGTACGAGCATGGCTTTCATCAGACGCACATGCTCTTGTTTCTGAGCAGCATGGCGGAGAGCAGGCAATGAGGAGTGGTGTTGAAAGAGCGTATTACTGTGGGCTGATGTATTTATCCTCCACCGCAGGCGCAAGGGCGGGTTTGCTCTTACATGAGCAGGGTGGGTTTTTTTTTTTTTTAAATATTCTCAACCTGTTATTCAATGATTCATTTATTTCTGTTTGTTTTCTGTTTTCTGGCCACATGCTGCTCCTGTGATCTATGACTGCTCTGTAATTCTGCCCGCTGAGAAGGCTAATCCCGTCTTCCTGTGGTACCCCTTGTGTCGGCTCGTGTAGAAAACATCTTCAGATAAACTCAGAGGTCATATTAATGGTTTGGACTTTTTGTGTCTTCCGGACCAGGTCAGGGGATGCCTAATGCCATGCTCTCACCCCAAGGAAGCAATGATTGTCAGCTTTGATGAGAGGGAGTTTTTACATCACAGGTTATTTCAATGTTGCTGTTGGAGAGGAACTGGGTGTATCTGCAGGCCTGTGGTGGAGGAACCCCCTGTACCCCTAACACTCTGAACCATGAAAAAAGAAAGACTCGCAGCCCAAAGGAGAGAAGAGCGGAGAAAGAGTGTATGATCCGGAGAGAGGAAAAGAGAAAGAGCGTATGTTCCAGACGCTTGCAAACACTGCATTCCTGGAGTGTAAGGAGGTGTAGTTCACACATCCTATCTGCCCAGTCAATTTAAATATTTTGGTGTGTTTAAACTGCTTCTTAATTTTTCACAGTCCTGGCCTCCCGGCTGATCCCTTCCAGATGTGAGCGTGGCGAGGTGAGAGGGGAGGCAGTGGCAGACACCTCTCTCGCACCACAGAAGAAGAGGAGGGGAGAGACACCAGCACCACAGAGGAAGAGTAGGAGAGAGACAAGAACCACAGAGGAAGAGAGGAAGAGAGACACCAGCACCACAGAGGAAGAGGGGAAGAGAGACACCAGCACCACAGAGGAAGAGGGGAAGAGAGACACCAGCACCACAGAGGAAGAGTAGGAGAGAGACAAGAACCACAGAGGAAGAGGGGAAGAGAGACACCAGGACCACAGAGGAAGAGGGGAAGAGAGACACCAGCACCACTGAGGAAAAGGGGAAGAGAGACACCAGCACCACAGAGGAAGAGGAGAGACACAAGCCTTAGAGGAAGAGTGGGAGTGAGGGAATCGGGAATGAGAGATGAGTTGTAGGTGACACAGAAAGATAGAGGGAAGACAGCATGAGAACTGCCTCTGGTGCTAAAGAGAGAGAGATGGAGTGATACAGCATACAGAGAAAGGAGCTCATAGAGCTGTGGAGGAAGATAGCGGTCGCTGCAAAAGGCTAGAAGTCAAGAGTAACTGTGGGAGGTATTGTATCAGAGCAGGGTCCTGTCCGAAGTGGAGTTCTGCAGGGATCGGTGTTGGGGCCTTTGCTATTCCTTATACACATAAATGATCTTGATACAGAGATTAGTAGTAAAATAGTAAAATTTACAGATGATAAAAAACCAGGGGGTCTACCCAACAGTATAGAATCAACTAAGGTAATACAGGAAGACCTAAACAGCATCCAAAAGTGAGCAGATACCTGGCAGATGACATTCAATTTAGCTAAATGTAAAGTCTTGCATGTGGGAAATAAGAACCTTAGACAAGACTACTTCACAGGGGGGAAAAAAAAACTAGAATGTGCTCAATTTGAAAAAGACTTGGGAATAATAGTTGACCCAAGCTTAACAGGATCTAGGCAGTGTGCTGTAGCAGTAAAAAAGGCAAACAGGATGTTGGGATATATAGCAAAAGTATTGATTATAAATATAAAGAGGTTATATTGAAATTATACAGTGCTTTAGTCAGACCTCAATTGGAATATTGTGTCCAGTTCTGGGTACCGCACTATAAGAAAGATATTGAGGCTCTTGAAAAAGTTCAAAGAAGGGCAACTAAATTAGTTCCTGGAAATGAAATGTAAAAGCTATGAGGAAAGACTCAAGTCACTTAACCTATTTAGACTCAACATGAGGAGACTTAGAGGTGTTCTAACAGAGGTTTTAAAATTTATAAAAGGACTCAATATGGTTAACTATAATACATTTTTAGGGTGAGTTCAGTCTGTAGAGCAAGGGGACATAAATGGAAACTAGTGAAGAGTAAGTTCCACACTGATATAAGGAAGTACTATTTTACACAAAGAGTTATCAATACATGGAATAGGTTGCCAGGTCATGTAGTTGATGCAGAGACCCTTGCTGTGTTCAAGTCCAGACCTGATGCAGTTTTGGATACTCTCTAATTGTAATGGCCAGCTTAGTTGGGCCGAATGGCCTGTTCTCATCATAATATGTTCTTATGTTCTTATGTTCTTAAACTGTCAGAACCCACCTCTCTCTGTCTCTCTCAAATTCAAATTCAAATTGAAATGGAGATTTATTGGCATGGCAATAAACAAAATTGTGCTTTCAAAGCATTTACTTAAACACACAAACATCTATGTACATATATATTTATATATTTTTTGTTCTGTTTTGTTTTTTGTTTACCCACTATCCCTCAGGTTACGTCTCTCTCTCTTTCTCTCTCTCTTTGTCTCTAGAGATGTCAGTAGTGACATTGAGCCAGGTAAAACATAATTATTGTCACCAGAGTATTGGGTCTTCAATGAAAGTATTGCATGTTTGTGGTGGGAAAAACTAAAAGAATGTCAAATTAAGATGTTCTTGTGCTGTGGGCAGATAATTTTGTTGATGTCAAATGTTTTCCTCATAATTTTGTGGGAATCGTAAATAACAAAATAAAAAGCAAAAAATGGAAATCAGAAAATGTTTCTAACCGCATGCAATTGACCACAGAGTGTTGGGGCAAAATGCAATCACTGTCAGGACAAATGTAGACATTCATTCCATATCAAGACCATTTGCGGCAAAATACTGGAGACACTAATGCAGAACAGAGTCTAAAAATGTTCCGTTCCAAGTAGCCATTTTTAGTGTTGTTATTTTACGGCAGGCTCTCCATTTCATTCACCCTGATCGGTCTGTAAGAATGAAGAGCTGCTCTCTGCTGGATGGGTGCTGTGCAGCTCCACGCCTCCCTGTGTGCAGGAGACACCGAGAGAGCAGCGGAGGACACGTCTCTTCCAGGCTGGTATTAACAGAGCCAGGGTAGATCTCGCCAGAGTTCGTCATTAATGGTACCACAAATAAAAGCCGCTGTCTCTTATCAGGAACAGCAACACCCACAGATTTTACACATTCCTAAAACAATATGTACTTCATTTTTATTTGTCCATTATTTAAACAGGAAGTTGTCTCATCAGGAATTAACATCACATAAATTACATCGGCAAATATATACGGACAAATAATACAAATTTGACTCAGCGTGTCTCACCCGAGACTGATTTAACACAATAAAGTGCGACAGTTGGTCACAATATCGACATCATTCGATATCTCGATATCATCATATCGATATCTGCAAACATCATTACACAAACGTTAATAGTGCCCTACGTAAACTTCGTCATCTGCACACCTGTCTTCTGTCTGGAGGAGCAGAGCTGCATCCAGCATGTCATTACATTTGGCAACACAAACCCCACTGGACCCCACAGGACAAATGTGAAGGGAATTCATTTCAGTTTTAAATTTGCCCCAAATTGTGCTTCCAGGGACAATGAGTGAGCGGGTTGGAGAAGCTGTTAAATCCGATGAAAGCAGAAGAGCTAATAGCAGAGCATGGGGCCCTCTTCCCAAACCTGGTGGAGAGCAGGAACGATGCCGTGGAAGCCACCTGACCCAGGTGAGACACGCTGCGTCACTCCCTGTTAGAGGGCTTTGATTAGCATGGTCACACATCAGTGTTTCTGAAGCATTTGTCATTTCTTTTTACTTTTAAAACAGTAAAGAGTAAAGGGTATTTAAAAATCCTAATTATGTTTTTATCTTTTGTCATAAGAACAAAATTACATGACTGTGACACATTTGTATGACCAGGTAATCAGCTCCTGCATTCCCTCCCCTTTCTTGTCTGGG
This sequence comes from Megalops cyprinoides, assembly GCF_013368585.1. Lineage (NCBI taxonomy): Eukaryota > Metazoa > Chordata > Actinopteri > Elopiformes > Megalopidae > Megalops > Megalops cyprinoides. The sequence continues at coordinate 2,228,174 of NC_050592.1, forward strand.
AACCTGGTTCTGGTGTCAGCTGAGGATGTTGTGTTGTACACCACACTCTTTAACTAATATTTCTAATGAGCCAGCAAATCAGGGAACTTAGAGCCCTGCCATTGGCAAGGCCAGAACGTTCAATGTGAAGCATGTGGAGCTGACTATCTGGGCCATATACAGTATCTGTGCTTGTGCCCAGAGCAGAGGCAGGTCTGGTCCACACACTGAATTCGTGCTGACTCACCACCAGCATGGGGATTGCAGAACCTGCAGGGCCTACACAAGTCAGACTAAGTAGCTGAGTCAATTAAAAGAAATAAGGAGACATTTAAAAAGAAATGGTCGAATTAAATCACTGAGCACTTTCGCGCGCACACACACACACACGCGCACACACACACACACACACGCTAGCGGGTTCACTAGAAGCCTGGACAGGCGTAAATGACCTCAGTTACACCAAAGGCGGGTTAATTTATGGAGGTAAGCGCAATGAGACGTTCCTCGCCTTGCCAATACAGTGCAGATGGCTGCCGGGCCGAGAAAACACCATTAGTCGGCCCGGCCCGTTCATCATGCGAGCGTGAGGGGGTCTCAGCTTAATTTACAGCTTCTTAATGGCTGGCTGGGCCTCCCGGGGCCCCCATCTGAGGGAATATTGTAGTTGGCTACGGCCACCGCCCCTACAGTAGATGAGGCAGGGAGGACAGCCAATGGCAAGACGGTGTTCTTTGGTCATGTTCTAATGATCATTAAAAAAATTAGTTTTTTATATAAACACAATAGCAAAAAAAGTGAGTGATCTCACTTTAAGCAGTGGGGGAAATCAGCAAAAGCAAGAGTTGCTAGTGGAAAAAAAAGAAGAAATGAAAGAAGATTCATGTCCTGTTCTTCATGGTGCATCTGCAGAGGACTGTTAAGATAATACAGCCATCTCTCACTCTGTGCTACGAAAACAGTCGCCATCCTGCCAGCAGACAGCACTGGGCTCTGAAACTGACAGGTAGTTAAGCCAAGGTCCTGCAGAACCTACGATTCCTGACACACTGTCCACTGCATTCTATACCTGTGTGAAGGTGTGTACCTGTGTGGGGACCAACATTCTATCTGTCCCACACCCGCATGCAGTTTCCTGTCACCTGCTCCAAGGTGTGCTCTGCAGGCTCCAGCAGGCAGAATGCTTCTTCCTCTTAAGCGCCACTTTCACAAGATGGACAATTGTTAATGGGTGTTACCATGACAACAGAGCACTAGTTAGACCTCCATGGACATCTGTTTTTGCCCTGTCATTTAACTAATGTCCTTGTTCCACAAGAACTTTCCTCTGATAAAATGAAAACGGTAATGATGCACACATCTGCGTGTGATTTGCTCAGTGTAAGCTTTAGAGTTTTTTTTTCCCAGGACTGGGTTGAGTGTCAATCTGAGAGTGGTGTTGTAAAGTTTGCTATAAAGAACTGTAGTTTGCATTTGGTAGCATTGGTAGTGGCATTAGGTAATATTGTGCTGTGATTATTTAGGAGCATATAGTTTAAAACATGTGTTTTAGAGCCATTGCTTTACTAAGCTTTGGCAAAACTGAGCTACTATTCCCCCTGTCCCCCACCTTTTCTCCATAAGACCTCTCCATCACCCTGCACGATTCCACACTTCCATCCTCTCAGACATTACATTACATTATTAACATTTAGCAGAGGCTTTTGTCCAGAGTGACTTACATAGGTTACAATATTTACATGCTATCCATTTATATAGCTGGATATTTACTGATGCAATTGTGGGTAATGTACCATGGCCAAGTCCAACAGCAGTGGGGATCACCTTTCAGTTACAAGCCCTGCTCCTTACCACTATGCTACATGGCCTCACAGACCACCATGAACCTCAGCGTGATGCTGTAGCACAAGCTGGCCTTCACCAAGAACAAGGTGACACTTTGATCCAGCACATTCTTCCTCTACAACATCTGAAGATTCCTCCCATCTCTCACCAACCAGTCAGCCCAGTTCCTGGTCCAGGCCATCATGCTCTCATGCCTGGACTGTTGCAACTCCAGTCTTCACCAATCTACCCTCACTCTTTACCGAACCCCTTCAGCTGATCCAGAACGCTTATAACAGACTGGGCTACAACCTCCCAAAATTCTCTCATGTCATTCCACTCCCCCAGTCCCTCCAGTAACTCAGCGGCATTATATTCACGACACTGGCGCTTATCCTCCCAATGATCATCTGTTTATACACCTCTGCAACTCACCTTTTCTGGCTACACCTGTTACCTACATGAAGACTACCTTCCTTCCTCCAAGCAAACTTAACCAGGTTGTACTTTTAAAGTAGCCCTACATCCATAGCCATCATTTATGCTGGGGACATGTCCCCACCACTTTTTGTTGTGGCCTATTTCGTCCCCACCACTTTAAAAAGGTGTGAACACATTGAACCCGTCGTTGGCCCCAGCACAAACTGACGGCCATGCCTACATCACATGTAGGACTATAGACTAGGTTTCTTTATGGTAGTTTTTAATGCAGTTATGATTTGAATGTGCTGCTTGTTTATTTCTGTTTTAATGTTGATGTTTTTTTTCCTTATGAGGTTCGCTGTTCTGTAATTTTTAAGTTTGTCTGGATGAGACTGTAGAATGAATGTAAACATGAAAAAGGTAAAAACCCACTTCTGAACTGACTGCACAGAGTTCTGTCATACTGCTCATACATTTCAGCTTTCCTGTAATATTTAGTGCGTGCCTTTTTTCTCCCCAAAGAACATAAATTGAAAAAAAACACAAGACCCAATGTTTCATTGCCATTACTGTGCTGACAAACTGTACTATGAACAATAACAATTAGAAACCAAAACCTGTCATTGTGGGAAAGAAAAGAAGTCAGGCTAAATCAGAGACAGATACCATAATTGACAAATGTATACTCCATGTCTGTAATAGCCACCATATAAACAGAAGATGGAAGGGCTGACTTTTTCAAAAATGGAAGCCAAGAGAGATTGCATTCTACAAACATTCACAGTGTTCTATAAACATTTCCATTTCTTACAGAAGACGGAGGCACTGTGGCAAACTTGAATGGCAGCGACAGCTCTCCCCATGTCGAGACTTTGTCTCGGAAAAACCTATTAGCGCCGTGCTACGCGTGTACTTCAAATACGGGACCGGGGTTATTGTGTTTCGCCGGTGAGGGCTGTGTGGATATTGAATCATGTTCCTCTTTGGAGCGCTGGGAGAGTACAAAGATGGAAGAGGGCCGGGAGGAGGGAGGAAGGCTTTCAGCTTATATGGGAAATAATAATCCTCACACAATGGAGGCCGAGTCGCCGCTCGGACCCGCACAGTGGGCTTTCCACGGGTCCTTACATTCCTGCAACCTCAGGTTTAATTCCTCAGGGAGACAGGGCCCGGCCGCTCCACTTTCCCACTCCCCCAGAGTAAAATCCCATCTCTGGCACCCCTGTGCGGTCTTCATTGTGGTCAGCAGGGGGGCGGACAGGCAGTCTAGCCTGCTCCTGAGCCAGATAATGATATTTGACCAGGTTTACTCTTTTAATGCTCTTAGAATTTGTTTCTGGCGCAAAGGTCAGTGCACTTTTGTTTCAGCGGAGCACTTAAAAAAATAAAATAAATGGTAAAAGTGGAAAAAGCTAAATATCTTTTATATTTTTATTATTTGTTTGATTTATTTATTTATTTTTATTAAATGTTTTGGAGATTTTTTTCATCGCTGTCCTGCTGGTTGTTGTTTAGATCTTTGCATAGTTCTCAGTGTTTTAGCACACTGAGGAGTCCTGAGACAAAACACTTCTTTAAAGAAAAATCTTAAAAATGTAAAAAGGTATAAAAATAAATTCTTAAAAGGGGAATATCAGGTGATGAGCACATTGTTCTCAGACAACCAGGGCTTGCAGTCCTTCCTCTCTGCCAGAACGTAAGAAAATCTTTTTGGAACATTTTTCCAATTTTGAAGGATGTAGGAACCCATGCCATGTAATGATTGTTTTCACATTTTTGTGGGCATACTTGGAGCTCAGCTGAAGTGTGCCAAGAGGTTGTTTATGGTGTTTTACATTACAGTCCCCCTACCCTGTATCATGTGGTGTCTCAGCATTGGACAGGGTACTATCAAACTATAGACAGTCTCAAGCAGCCAGTAGGAATTATGCGGATTCCATAGCAGCAATGTGCAAACATAATTTACAACTTTGCCCCTGTTTGCTTCACACAGGGCTCTCTCTCTCTTTCTCTCTCTCCCCCAGACAAACTCACTAGTCTCACAGAGGAAATCAGTAGTCTCCTTGAATCCTTAATATATAATGAGAATGGTACATGTAACAGCGCATTGCTCCTACACATTTGAAGTTTAGCTATCTTTGTGCTGTGAGCAAACAATTCAAGGATTCATTAACTGCGATTTTGTACACGTGGTTTACGTGCTCACACACTTGAAGTGGATATTTTTGACAGAGCTGGATTTAACATATCTTAAATGGACACATTGCAGAGCAATGAGCAGCTATTATTCCATATGGTAGCACCCATCATGCAATACTCAGACGCTGCCAAGAATGGAGCTGTGGTTCAGCAGAAAATCTTATGTTTTTCGAAATGGGGAAAATTTCACCCTCCCCCCAATGAGGCAATGCTATAACATTTTTACCACAAAGGGTGGGATTTGGAATTGGGAAGCGCCGTGACCAAATCAATTAGTAATCCAAATACTAATTGTTAAAAAAAAAAAAAACAATTTAAAGACTTGTTTAAGTGTCATGATATTCCATGTCTCACATTTTTTTGTATCAATAAGTGCTCCACCCTGATGCAAACACAGAAGGCCCCTGTGGAATCATATGAAGCTTTTGAACTCCCGGAGCTTTTACATTACATGTTACATTATATTATTGGCATTTAGCAGACAGTCCTATCCAGAGCGACTTACATTGGTTACAGTTTATTACAATGTTATCCATTTTACAGCTGGATATTAGGTCTCAGTCTTAATCTGAGAGGTCACAATGTAAGTTGTGGTGAGGTAATTAATGGAGAAAGTTGTATCAATTAAGCGATCTGTTTCTGACTGTTCAGGGTAACGTCTCTAAAACTCACTAAACAGGCACTATTCCAAACAAGCACTTCCCTGTGCTTCTCTGTTCTTTCAAGGAGCCAGTCCCTGTGGTTTATCCTTTTAGCATCTGAACACAATGTCCTTTGCCCAATGTTCTGTATGCTAAGCTAAGTAACCAGTGGAAGTGGCCAGGAAATGACAAGCAATTCCTTGGAACGGAACAGACTGTTAAGAATGGCATTCAAATGGGGATATGTCTGTGCTGGCTTGTAAGTTGCTCTGAAATGACAGCAACAACAACTTTAGGAACTGCTGCACTGTAACATGAAATGAACACCTAGACGACATGAGTTTGAGTATAGGTTGTTTCCACAGTCGCTATATGTTGTGTCATGTACCAAGAGGGAATTCAAAACATCAATGTCATAAACAATTAAAGGAATACATTGTCTTTATGTGTTAAAATAATCCACCAAACAGCCAACTAAACTGAAAGAACTGAGGAAACATTTGATGTTTGTTTTTTGCCTCTTCAGGGTAACAGCAAATTTGTAAGTTTGTCTCATATTGATATCGCAAATTGTTTTGCAAATGTGTATGAACTGATATATGGAAGATGTGGAATATATATACAATTTGCACCTGTGAGAAGCTTCGTACGAACAGAGCATTTTCATTAGTCACACAAATATTAACTTTGTGAACCTTGAAACTGTCAACTGTCAGTCAAAGTTAAGAACAAACGCTGATTAAATCCAGAGGGTGGGTCACTTTGAAGTCCCTCTTTTTTATAGATAGTGGTGGTGGATAGTGGTATGGAAATATCTATAAAAAACAGAATTCTCAGGACTCAGATTCCTAGGCTTTAATCCTAGTTCATCCTGATTGGTGTCCGTGCTCTACTATTTATGTGAGGTTCAAGCTATTTATGTGAGGTTCAGGATTGAAAATATTGGTATTTACTGTTTAAAGAAACTGGTCAAATATGTAAATGTCGTAAGTCACTAGAAGTTTCTCAAAGGTACCCTTTCTGTGTTAGAACAGGAAGATTCCTGCCCTCCTGAATGTTGGTTTCAGTGGAAAAGAAAGTCAGATGATAGGAGATATGCCATTTCCCATGGTATGCTGGATAACAAAGAATACTAACCAAAGAAAAAACATTTTTCTGGCTATAAGCTGTCACCTATAAACACTTGTGAAGTAGAAATAAAGTGGAAAGGATGTTCTTATGAGGAAGTGCTGTTGCCAAATAAAATCACCATAAAAGTTTTCATTGAGTGTCCCGCAGATGTAAGTTGACAGATGACTCATGTCCTGCCCCTGACCGCAGCTGGACATGGCACTCAGCTGAAGGCACTGGCAGCTGCTATTGTTGCCTAATAAGCAGGACTGACAGCAGCCACGTGCCCACTGTGACATCACAAATAAACGTCTCTACTGTACTTCTGCCATCCTGAGACACGTGAGGACAGTCACTACAAACATAATAATGAACTGTAATAATAAGTTAGTTTATATGTTGAACTTTGCGTGTGGGCCTGTCTATATTGGGAAGACAGATCAAACCTGAAAACCCCTCTAAAAACAAGCAATATCTAACATCACAGCTGTATAATGACAGGGGATGTCAAAAATCCAGTCGCTGTCTGTTTCAGACAGTCTGATTTAGTTTTTCTTCTGTTAGTTAAATGCTGATGACCAGCATTGAGCACTATGAACTAAGACCTATGTATTGAGCACTATAGGGCACTTTGTATTGAACTCTGTAATGATTGTGTACTGAGCATTGTGGGGACTATATACTGAGCTTCTGTAGGGGGGCTGTGTATTGAATTAATAATGACTATGTATTGACTATAGGTGACAGTATATTGAGCTCTGCACAGTGGCTGTATATTGAATAATATAGGAACTGTGTACGGAACACTATACTGATTATGTATTGAACATTGCAGGGACTAAATGCTGAGCTCAGAGAAGCTGTGTGTTGAATAATATAGGGATTGTGTATTGAACACTGTTGAGACACTGTGTATTTGGTGTTATGAGTGGGATTCCCCTCACATATTACAGGCGGAGGTCTGTTATGTTTCCTCACATGATGACAGTCACTCTGATGTCTCCAAGGTGACAGCCTAATCCCCCACTCACTGCGTCAACTGCACAGAAATCTCATGCTGAGATACTTCACCCCAATACCGGCTTAGTGCAGGGGTTAGAGGGGGTGTCTGTCAGAGGGAATGTTAGGAATAATAGCTTGGCCTGTTCAGCTGTGGCCAATGGGATGTCATGTGGCATATTAACTTTCTGAAATATGACAATGAAGAATGACACTATCCTGACTTCATACAGTATTCACTTTTAAGATATAGTCAGTGTTCTTACCTTTGCACTTAACTCACAGTCAATTTAGAGGAATCACAGTTTCATCTGTTTTATGTATATAATATAAACTGTATATTAGTTAAATACATGTGTAACTATATAGATAGATAGATAGATAGATAAGATTTCAGACATCTAGAAGCCCACACTCTGCATCCACTCACAGATGGAAATGGAAGTGGTGGAATGTGGTTGAAGATTTGTGGCAGGGTCTGGACAAAATAACAAGGGGAGAGCAGAGAGATTATTTAAGTAAGTGTTAGCCATGTTGTTCAAACACACGGAGGAGGTTTCGATCTCTCGTAAAAAGAGGAATTCAGTCACACGCTGACGGAGGGCTCTCACTGACAATGGGGATCCGTGCTCAGACCAGCGTGTTCACATCTGGCTGCGTTAAAAAAAGAGAGGAAGAAAAAGACAGCAAGCTTGTGCTAAAATGTCCCTCTGCATTATGAGGCTTGGGGGGGGGAGAGCACTGAATAACGACCTCAGCAATAAATCTTGTTATTTGATCAGCTGGGAGAAGTACAAAAGTGGAGAGGAGGGAAAAAGAGAAAACACAGTCCGCAAACGAGAGCGGGAGTGAGGGATGGTTTGCTTTCCTCATTTTTACGGCGGCCTCTGCCGGGGTCATTAAACGCGGAGGAGATGGCAGAACACGCCGTGGCCACAGCCAGAACAACAGCCTCTCTGCTCCCAGGAACAGTGACAGCGCCGTGTAAACAGTGTCTTTAAACAACGCCGAGGAGATCCGGCTCCAGCAATTAAACCTGGCGCTGTTTTATCGCATGGCGCTGGGGTCGTCACAGGTTAGATACGGAAAACCTGTGTGTTTGGGCAGGAGGGTTGGAAACCAGCAGAAGGCCCAGCGTTCTCCGCTCCTTTAAAGGTAGCGGATGCACCCGGCCGATGCTCTGTTGCTCTCCCAGGAGACGTGGTCGTGAAGGTGCACCGGGAAACCGCTCATTGGGCAGACGATAAAGAATTTCCAGCGGAAGGTTCATACTCATCTCTGTCCTCCTGGCATGCTGTGAATGTCCCACAAGATGGACACTCAGTGGCGTGCCCCCCCCCCCCCCCCCCCCCCCCCGCCCCCGCCACCACCACCACCACCACCACCACCACAACCAGACAGACAGCGTCCCAGCAGGTGCCCATTTTGATCCAGCTGATGATACAATACAGTTGATAATAAAAAAGCGCTCCTGTCACACTGATAGGAAATGGAAAGTGCTGGTTTCCGCATGCTTCCAAGACCAGACAAATCCCCCTAGCTACCATCCGGCAATCACGAGGAACCTCGAGTGAAACCAAAACAAAATCAAACAAACCTGTCGCGGGGCAAACAGTTTGGACTTTGACGGGGATGTGTGTTATGTTCAGCACAATGGAACATGGCTTTAGCCACCCTGGGTGGAGGAGGCCGCTGCTGGTGTGTTATAACACTGTTACCACACAAGACACCTCCAATGGATCATCCCTCTCTGGAAGCAAAGGCTGCCGGGGTGAAGGGAGAGGGGGGGGGGACTTTTTTTTTTTTCCTTCAAAAAACCTGGTCTACATCACGAGTAACATTTCTAAATATATAAACAGGTATACGTATACATATACATAGTATTAACTTCGACACTATAAGTGCTCATTTAACTAAGAATATATTGTCTATATAGTGTCACCGTCCCACACTTTTACAATTACAGTGTTGAAATAACATATTAATGTCTTGTAATAATACAAGACATGTAGTAATGGCTTTTTCTTGCTGGTCCATAGCAATACCCCTTGTTGTAATATATGAAGGAAGGAAGAAGGAGGCATATTCACCACAGCAGACATAAACCGAAGCATAAAACGGAGCTCTCATGCTTTCACATGATACACGGAAAAGGTGTGTTGGGTAGCGAGCTAGCATAACATGAAATAATGCCTTCATTAACTATAGCTTGTATTAATGACTGTTTTGCCAGGTGCAATTTGTGTTTCTATGTATGTGATAAATGCAAAGTTTATGCAGCCATTGATGGTCATATCTGTCACTGGGCCATTGCTGGAGAGAATGAACATTTAGTAACCGTGAACAAACATTACAGGGCACTGCATGCGATCTCTCAATGACTCACCTAGTGGCCGCGGCTCATAGCGTAAGAGCTAGAATGCTTCATTTTTTGCCACCGTTGTTTTAGCAGCTTGTTAACCCTGCCCTCCTGTGCTGTCTACGATGAAGGACGATCTGATTCTGACTCTGAGCTTGTCCATTTTCCAGACAAGCCAACAAAAATTGTTACAGTATCTTAAAATGTCTTTGAGTTTCTTTGAGCCCTGTGTTTCTCTGGACACGCATTATCACAAGGACAAGCTCAGGAATAAATCCAAGTGTATTCACACCGATGATTTATTCTTAGTTTACAGACGGGGGAACAACTTTCCTTTTGTCACAAAGACCTTCCTCAACACGTACACTTTCCCATTGAGCTGCTAAATCCATTTTTTAGAGACATGCACCCCAGCTAGCATTAAATAAACCAATAGCGACTGAGCTCTTCCATAATACCTGTGTGGGCAGAACTATATTTGTATATGAACGTCACTGTAAAGGTGGGGAAAGGTGCAGTCATTAAAGGGAGGTACACACCAGCAAACTGGCGCCATCTGCTGGACAACCAGTGTGCATATGCTGGTCCATCCAGGTGTGAGTGGACAGCTGGGGCAAGTCACCTGCCCCATTTTGAAGTGCGGGAGAATTACCTGCAACAGAATGGTGGCTGGGTACCTGTGGAAAATGCGAGGAGGTTATCTGGTGAGCATGGTGAGAGAGAGGATGACTAAGAAGGCTTATTGAAGAAATATTTTGTTTTTGTTATGACCTGTGCTTTTGGCTGGAGGACATGCTTTGGTAAAGGAACAAAGTGAACAAGCCTGGTACACCAAATGGCCCCTGTTTGGAAGACTTTGGTTTTTTGTGGCACAGTCTGACATTTCTTACTTTGGCAGGGTGTTCCTGAAAACATCATAGCCATCACAGTTTTTAAGGAGGGACACAGCCTTAAAACCAGCCAGACTTTCTTTTTCATTTGTCCAAAATCACTGAGCAAGCCTCACATCGGAGCAATGAGTCCACTTTTTCATAGAGTCTCAATGCTATACAACTCCTGATCTGACCACGTATCCTGTAGCCACATGTCATTAGAAATTCCTGCAGTTCCAATGTGAGATGGAGCGGTTTTGGTGACATAAACTATTGGAGTGAACCAGTGTGAAAAGAGAACTCTGACCCTTATCTTTAGGCAAAACAGGCCTTTTCACTGAGGTTGTGTTGTGGTGGCCACGTACTTGTACCAGTTTCCCAAACAGCAACACAGAAGACGCTCACAGAGAAACTATGCTCTGACCAAGAGAAGACCGCTGTGGTGTGACCTTTGACACCACACTGCACACAGTTTCCAGTGAGAGCTGATATCATGACAGCTAGGTCCGAGGCCTGCACGCTTCAGCGATGACATCATCGCAGCAGAGCGAGAAGCGTTCTCCATCGGCAGCGGGATCCCGCTCCTCCACGCCAGACTCCATGGAACGGTGAGGCGGTCCGTGGCCTTTACTGTGGTGTTTGTGCTGGTTTCTGTTTTTGCCAAAGCGATTGAGTTTCACGACAGTTTATTCTGTCATCCTCGGGGGCTCGCAGCGCCAAAAAAGTTTATAAACAAATTAGGAACAAGAAAGGAAAGGGAGAACATGAGATGGCGATGCTTTCACGGATTTTTCGTCTGGCTTCGGGATTCGAAACCAAATAGAATCGGTAATTGCTGGAGAGCCACCATCCACTCTGGTGTTGTTTGAAATCAGCCAGGGCCAAGGGACCAGAAACTCCGACCATTGTTTCTTTTGTTGATGTTGTACAGCATCCCATACCGGAAAAATGTTGAAGTAAAATAAAAAAAAAAGAGAACAAATTAGATTTAATGTTTAAATGTGGAAAAAAAATATCTGTGGTCAGCCAGTTTGAGACACGCAGAGTAGATGTTTCTTTAAATAAATCTTTTTTCAATACCCACTTGTATAGCTATGCATTGACCATGCAGCCCACACCATATGTAAGAAATATTGTCTGCTGGCACGCGGTGCTCTGTAAACGGACGTATTTAAGGTTCGCGGGGGCCGCTTCCTCTCCTCCATCTCTCACAGCGAGCATCTTCTCGTCTCGCCGCAGAGCTTTTGACTGTCGTGTAGGGTGCAGCAAGGGTCAGTGCCTCAGGTACCGTGACCTCTTATGCTTTATGTGAGGATATTTGTAAATATTTGTCCAAGGTTGGAGAGAGGGAGGAGAGAGAAGGGAGATGTGTCGGCCAAGCCACACTCCTGGCCCAGCGGTAGGAATTCGAAAGAATGCAGTCCAACATTTCTGATTTTACTCTCGCTGCTCTCCCTCGCTGATTCTTGGCGTTTTCCACTTTCCCCTCTTTCGCTGCAGCTTTATAAACGCCGATAAATGTTCCAGCAACTTTAAATGTCGTTTGGTTCCAGAGGGCGCGGGCTCCCCTTGTCCTGCCTTCACCCGCGAGCGCCGGGCCCTCCTGCTCCTCCAGGGCCACGGAACGGGCTTGTTTTGTAAATAAGCAAATAAAAAGAGTCTGCTGCAGCTGGACCTGCGAGCACGGGTGACCGGTCTCTCCTCTAAGTAAGGGCTTCGGTAAAATGAAATAATCAGGGGCTGAGTGAACGCCAGGGCCGTTCCCCCAGCTGAGAGCTTAGTGCCGCCTCTGTTGGGATTCCCTGTTAGGATAGACCACCTCGGTGCACGCCACGGTACTGTTCCGCAGCCTCTGCACCGAACTCCGCTTCTCCCATCTGGATTCTGTCTGCTTGGTATTCTTTGGAACTGAGCATTTATTTGTATTGTTTTAGATGTTCAAAATACAAAAGCTGTTTACCAGCAAAAATTCCCGCAGCTTGAAAAATGAAGCCATTAACTCCGACAAAACATTTCCCAGAGAGGACGATGCGAGGAAGTCAGGGGTCTAGGACAGGCAGAGGAACCGCAGATATTAAATATTATGACTTTATACTTGGCCCCTGCATTGCTTCCATCTTCCCTCTAGAAGGTTCTGATTGTTAACAGGAGGTTTCGGTGCTCTCCTCGTTGCTATGCTAGCTATGCCTGTCCTGTTGTATACCACACCCACTCAAGAATGCATGCACTCATAACGAGCCAGCAAATCAGAACACTTACAGCTTAAACAATTGCAAGATGACAAATTGCAAAGGTTTTTATGGTGAATTAAATACAGGATACAGCCATCCTACCAGTGTCCTTTGATTTGTATGTTTCATAAGGACAGCATCAATGCCCACAGTTCAGATAACTCAGGTGCAGGCTTGGTCCTGAACCAGATCCTTAGAGAGTAGTGTTCTCTCTCTGCCTCCATGCTTTAAAGACATGCGGTGAAATCAGTGAAATACTTTCTCACCCAAACGGCAAACACAAGAGTTCAAATTAGGAAGCGGATGGTCTCTCTGGTTTACATTACATTATTTAATCAAGAGGTGCTGTATTCCAGAGTGCCTTAGATCATTTAAATCTCATCCATTTGTGCAGCAGGATAGTTACTGCAGCAAATCAGGTTAACCCCACCTGGAAAATGAACCTGAAACCTTCAGGTTTCAAGGCCTCCTTACCACTGTGTAGAAGAGGATCTCTCTCCCGCTCTTTCTCCTCTAAAGTCCTTACTTTCTCTCCTTTCTCATCTTGGCTGGATGGCAGCCCTACTCTCGCTGAATTAGAGGAGAAGAGAGCGGAGAAACACGTTTGGGCCAGATGTGTAGGCAGCATGAAAGACGGGGAGAGAGAGTTGCAGTGGAGGATGGCTGAGTTAATGCCCTGTCTGAAACCCCAAGGATTTTTAAAGCATCCGCAGTACAGACTCATTACCACTACAACATATCAGCCTGGCTTCCTGCCTACTTCCCTCTGTCTTCTGTCTGTCTCTCTTTTTCTCTCCCTTTCCTTCTCTCTGTCTGTCTGTGTCTCTCTAACTTTCTCTCTCTCTCTCTCTCTCTGTCTCTCCCTCTCTTTCCTTCTCTCTGTCTGTCTGTGTCTCTCTAATTTTCTCTCTCTCTCTCTCTCTGTCTCTCCCTCTCTTTCCTTCTCTCTGTCTGTCTGTGTCTCTCTAACTCTCTCTCTCTCTCTCTGTCTCTCCCTCTCTTTTCTTCACTCTGTCTGTCTGTCTCTGTCTCTCTTTCTCTCCCCAGCTTTCTGTCAGGCTATCAGAGATCAGTTTTGGATGTGCCCAACATTTTCTAAAGTAGTCACCGATACTGAGTTCTTCTTTTTTTGCCAATTTCTCCATCAGAATGAATCCCAGCTCACAGGAGCATTCACTATGCCCAAAATATCTGCCCCACACCCAAATCTGGCTGCTTCCTTTAGGAAGCATTCAGGCCTGTATCTCCACTGATAGCCCGTCAGCCCTGAGGGGGGAGATGAAGGAGAGCCGGTGGCTGGAGCCGGTCATGAGGGCCGCAGGGTGCGCGATCCCCTGAGGATGAGGAGGGAGATGAAGGGCAGGCGAGTGCAGGGCTCCTTTCAAGCTCAGAAAGCAGATCCTCTCTGGGGTCCGAGCGTTAAGCAGCTCTTTAATCGGGCGTCACGCCGATAGCGCAGCGAGAAGGGAGATCTCCTCCCGCATGAGCTCAGAGTGAGCTCACAGACAATGAGCCGCTCTGTGGACTCTATCTGCCGCGAAAGGGCACAGGATAAATGCTGGAGACTGAGGGGCTTACAGAACCCTGTGCACCTCCAGAGGGAGAGACCTTCACGAGCACGGCTCAATGTCAACAAGCAGCCAAACTCAAACATTCCAGAAAGTAAAATATTATACCTCAGTGTGCAGACATTGTAGACAAGTCATGGTCCTAGATTTGCCATCTCAGAATACAGTAGTTATATTCTGTAAGAAATTTGTATTCTGTAAAAAAGAGTACAGTAACATTGGGAACCCAGGACTGCTGCTGGTTTGTATCTGAGTGAAAGGTGCTGCTGATGACCCCTACACCATCCAAGGACGTTATGCTCTTTCCACATCATGTTAACAATAAATCGTAGAACAGCAGAATGTGAACGTGGTTTGTTTATCTGAAGCCTTGGTGAAGAAGACAGAGAACCAGAGGAAAATTAGGTGGAAGTGTCAACTCACATCATATGGGTGTTAGTGATGAGATAATGAGGCTTCATGAACCCCCAAAACTAGGTTGAGCTCTCACGTCGTCAGATGCTGCGTGATTTGCTTTGCGATGGGGAAGTCCTTTGATTGGTTGGTAGGATCACATGTCAGTGATTGATTGGCACCTGGTAGTCACACCCATCACAGAGTTTGTGAAGCTTTGCTTTCCTATCAGGGGTGAAAGGAGCCAGGTTCAGTAGAGTGCAGGCCGTAACGCCATGAGGAGAAATGCAAACACACGAGAGGAGGAGGAGCCTCGGCTCCAGACGCCCGAATCCCTGTCCTGTCCGGGAGAGCTCGCGTGGAGAGAGGAGCCGTGCGTCCCCATCGGCTCACGGGCGCGATTCGTTACGCCAGGATCCTGCCGTCTGGGCTCTTATTGTGGTGTTGTTTTCTTTCTTCAGCTTGTTATTGTCTCAGAGGGCTGTTTTTTAACCCCCCCCCCCCCCCAACACACACACACACACACACCGCAGTTTTCGGCCCCCGGATCTCCTGCCACTGCATCGCCAAACACATGGCTGTTTATTGTAAGTAGCGCAAAGCTAACAATTTAGGGATGATTACAATCATCGCAAAGGCATTTTCCAGGGGTCACATGTGTTTGGAATCCTTTGCTGGGCACACGCACACACAGATGCGCTTCCACCCCATCGCACTGCATGCGGAACTCATCGGCCAGACTCTGAGGCTCAGTCCTTCCTGCTCAGCTATGTCATCCACGCTGCCCCTTAACGAACACACCAGCAAGTGTTTGTCTATACAGTAAACTTCTGTGAGCTCCGGCCTGTTGTTTTGATTTGGCGGTTTGCTTGCTTTGTCCTGAGCCCAGCACTACAGATGAGGTTGTTTATTAATTTGTTGGGGAATAAAGCTTTGGAACTGACATATCTCCACCACTGAGGGGTGTTAGACAGGTCCTCTGGTCCAAACACATCAACCGTCTAATCAGAGAATAGTGTGTTGAACCATCTGACTCATCATTCGTTATGACGATCATCTTTTTTCATCATTAAACAACACCAAGGAGTACGTTCTTGTTCCTGTAATCTTTGAAAGGTCATCGAAAAACATCATTATTACACTAATTGCGACATAGAACCTTGTATTTTTCCAGGAACTGCCCTTGGATAAGTCAGCTCTCTGGGTGCTGACCGGTGCGCCAGCAGTCAGGAAGCAAGACTGCCAGGCTAATTACTGTGCATGTCGTTGGTGTCTGAGAAAGGCGTCCACTGGCTGTGACCCTGCTGGGTTTCCTTCGGATAGCGCGGGTTTGAAGGCCAGTTTTTCTTATGATTTAGCAAACAGAGCAGATCTCTGTTTCATATCCGACGGAAAAGCACGGACACGGATACATTTCCGAACATGTGCACACGGGTGCAGCGCGTTCCAGCGCAGGGATGTAAAATGCACACCCAAACTGCGAAAGCGAGAAGACAACACCGTTCTAACATACGGCAGGTCGCTTTATTTTCTTTTCTCTTTAGCCATTTCCCCTTTGTGAGTTTTGCCCAAATAGACTGAGCTGCGTCCAATTTCTGACGTTCCGCCTCCTGATCCAAAGCTGCGTTCGCACGAAAGCCGGAGTGGGCGAGATCTCAGTGCTGCGGACCAGATGCACTGACGTGATGCGAAAGAGGCCTGAAATCCATGACAGTTCGTTGTTGGACTTTGGGAGGAAAGCATGTTTGTTTTGGATGGACTTTTGACAGATCCACGTCTGCCAGCTTCCCCAAGCAAGTGCTCTGGCAGCGGCCAACCAGCTCACAGGAACACGGGGAATCAAAGACCACAGCTCCAGGCGGGAGCACTTTCCCATTTCACTTCAGATTAGCTTTGGTTTCCGAGAAACTCGCACTTCGCATATTTTTCTTATCAGAAGGTAATTATTTTATTGTTACTTTAAACACTCAAAGATGGCTGGCATAGTTGCTTTCCTCTGTGCGTCTGACTTGAAATTTGAATTCGAGCCGTAGGAGACAAGGGGATCTGCAGGACTTCTTGCATGTTGAGTTTCTGTGACTCTTAGATTTCACAGTTTTAGAAAAAAAAAAAATTCTTTCAAAAAAACATTTTTTTTTTGGCTCAAAAGACCATGGGAGAGCTGTTTGGTTGATATTCCACCACAGAAACATCAGTACAAGTTTGTGGCAAGGCCCACTCCTCAACTGGGTTTGTAGGCCCTGACTAGTAACAAGAAAATGTTGATATCATTCCGCTAAAAACTCTTAAGTGAAGTAATCTAGATATTTGTACTTTTCTGGTAATTGCTTCCACGTGTTTCTTTATAGATATTTATCTGACCAGATGAACCTGAATGCCAAGTGAAAAAGTGTTTCAAGCTAACAGGGATTTTTCAGTGTAATGCGATCTAAGGAGTGCAAAAATACTTCATGAAATGATGAAGCACATTTTTACCAGAAATAATCATCATAAAAATGTAAAAACTATTGCTGGGATTTCTACAAAACATGTGACTTGCAAAAGAACATATTTTATCATGACCCAAAACTTGGGTTTATGATACGACCCAAAACGTGCTGTGTTCCATTCACTTACGACATTTTACAAACAGCGGTTAAACCAACTCATTTGCATAAGTAGTTGAATCCAAGAAAGAACAACAGAAATGTGTGTGTGTGTGCTCTTCTGTGTCTACACGTGTGTGTGTGTGTGTGTGTGTGTGTGTGTGTGTGTGTGAGTGCTTGTGTATGTGTGCATGTGTGTGTGTGTGCATGTGCGTGTGCGTGCGTGCATGTGTGCACGTGTGTGCATGCGTGCGTGCATGTGTGTGTGCGTGTGTGCATGTGCGTGTGTGTGTGCGTGCATGCGTGTGTGTGTGCGTGCGTGTGTGCACGTGTGTGCACGTGTGTGCATGCGTGCGTGCATGTGTGTGTGCGTGTGTATGTGCGTGCGTGCATGTGTGTGTGCGTGCGTGTGTACACATGCGTGCGTGCATGCGTGTGTGTGTGTGTGCACGCGTGTGTGTGTCTCAGGGGAGGAAGGAAGGCAGAATATACTTTCCATATTAATTTACTGGCTTGTCTTTATGATTTGTTGTTTTTAAAGGAAACCATGCTATGCTGTGGCAGTCCTTGGGTCAGGGTTGTTCAGCTGTGATGTCATGATGACAGACTTTCTCTTTCTGCTTCCTGTTTAGACCGGGGGGGGCGGGCGTCTCTGGTGTTTTTCACAATGTGATGACAAAAACCAAGAAAAAAAAAAAAAAAAAAACATTTAAAGTACGGCACGGCTGCCGCACTAAATTACATTAGAATGTACAGAGTGTTCAGCGTTAACCTAAATCCCAGGGATCAAGTCATAAATACTCGCCTTAATGTGGCTTCACTTAAGTCGTACAGTGGTTTACATGTTGCAGATTTGGCCCCGTAAAACACCATTAATTAAAGGAGAGGACCCTGTGCACACCCCCGATGGCCCTGCCAGCAGATAATACTGTGATTTATGTGGTGTGAAAATCACAGCTGCCGCAAGCGCCCAGCAAAACAAGAAGAGGGGTAATGGGAGGAGGGGACAGGCAAAATAAACAGAGGGTAAAACACATTAGCGAACATCTCCCCTCAGAAACACAAGCGCAAACACAACCATTTTCATCCCAGCTGGCTTTTATAGCATTGTCATCATTAGTTTTAATGATTCATTGTTTGTTCTTGGGCTCGGCTGCGAAAAAAAGAGAGAGTACTTTCTACGTATTTTATCCTTCCTTGAATTGCCTTCCATTAATGCCAAGCTTAGTTAATCCCCCTGTAAACTGACAATAGCGTGTCTGGATACAGATGAGGTGCAGGGTGTGTGTGTGCCCTTTAGCAGACAGGAGTAAATGGCCGCAGTTGGTTCAGGCTGTGCAGAGACATGGGAATATGGACAGATGATTGGCCAGTGAGGCAGCAGTTTTTGATGACCACTGGCCACAAGGGCCAGAAAGGAAAGTTGGGCAGGGCCTCGGCAATGGGGCGGGGCTTAGAGGGGAGAAGGGGACTGGGCCTACCATGAGTGAAGAGATTCTGTTAATGTGCTCTGAACGACCACTTCAAGACTGCCACAGTCCTTCCTCCGCCTCAGATACCATACTCTGGCAAATTCAATCTGAAGCCATTATCTGGTAACCTCCGGTGCCGGCTCTGTAAACAGGCTCATAAGTGGCACAGGCCTTGATGGAACCATGCAGCCACAGAGCAGCACCAGGCGAGGCCTGGGACCACTTTAGAGCCTTGAGAGGCCTTCACCTCACCTCTCCCGCACATTCCAGCACACAGAGCCGGTTTGGGGGCTCACCGCACTACAAGCCCAGTAGAGGAAACCGCTCCTCGCCTGCAGCTCAAAACGAGCAGCAATCTGTTTCCTTTTGTTTAGTCAGTGTGGAGGAATCCGTGCCCCTCCACCGCGTCAACTGTCTGATGTTGACTCAAAGCAGAACATCAGCTAATGAACCATAATGAAATATTATCCACAGCTATTTTACACAATTATTAGACTAGACGCTTCAATCACAGGCAACTGCGCTGAAGTGTAATATCTTACGCCGTGTCTGTTTTGATATGACCCGCGCGTGTTGTGGATTTAAAAGGCAAGTACCTTTTACCCCGTAGCATCTTCTGCATCTGGTATTTGTCTAGTGATGGAGCACAGCTCAAATGTTTGCAATGGAAAGAAAATGTTTATAATTCCTGCCATGGCATATTAGGGCTGAGCTGAATAAGAGCGAGGGAGTAATCGTTTAATTGCATTGTTTATGACCAATCATGTTGCTTTCTGGGCTCTGCACTTTTACTTCTTGCTTTGATTTTCTGCTGCTGTGGCCTTCTGCATTTTCCGCGTGAAACGGAAAGGGTTTTTTACACCTTTATTAATTTATTTTGGAATTCGGTTTTCTTCAGTGTCTGTCTCCAATTAAAACAACCTCTGAAAAGTTTTGTTTTCTTTTTTTTCTTCTCGACGTCCTGATGCCTTCTGTTGAAGAGAGGGCAGCAGAGTGCTCTCTGAGAGCACAGTGGTAATGCAGAGCAGTGCTAAGGCCAGATTCATACAATAGTAATGAAGCGCTTGGAGCCGTCTGCCGCCAGCGGCCTGCCAGGACGAGGCCGTCATTCCCAGGGCATCTCGGATTCTGTGCGGCTGGAGAAACCAGACCCCCTCGCCGGGCGGGCACGCACTTTAATGCACCTGTTTCTCCCCTCGGTCTAAAAAACTGGCCAAGCCTGGGGAAGTTCTGTAAGTGTGACTCTCAGGAAAAGGGTGTCGGTGTGTCAAAGTGCGTTAAAGACTGTTAAAGTGCGTCAAAGATTTTTGAAGTGTGCTAAAGGGAAGGAGGCACACGAAAGCAGGAAGAAGGGCAAAGCGCCATGCTGTGATGCTTTGGTGACAGCGACTGATAAGGCATAATTGAAACTGTAAAGCAATGGCAGGAAAAATAAACAGATTAGAATAGATGTTTACTAGACACATGAGGGGTGCAGATGCAGCGGATGAACAGATGTGCGTTTGGTGTCCCTGAGGCGGGGCTGCGTGGACCGCTCTTTGGAGATTTAAGAGGGTCAGGCTCGGACAGACAGCGCAGGAGGTAACACACTTCAAGGGGGTAACGACCTGAATCAATCACTGGGCCCCCCAGCGTGGTATGAGGGGGGGCAGATCCCTCCACAGGGCTGATGGAGTCGATACCCCCCCCGCCAGAGGGATGGCGTGACCCTGCAGCTTTGGCCTGCTCCAGTGGCTCCTCCTGTGCCCCGCTCCGTAAGTCATCGTTCAGGTATTCCTCTCCCCACGCAGTTTGGATGTGCAGCGAAATCGCGGGGAGCTGGGCTGTCAGCAACCTCAGCTTTTTTTATATCGTCCCATAAATTCTAATATACACAGAATCCTCATTTTAATGTGAGGCTGGCCTTTAAATCTGCTGTTTATTATGGCAGTTTAATTCGGCCTCCCCCTCTGCTGCCGTCTGGGGCTGCACGCGAGCCGGGCGACCTCACCCTCCTCCACATGGAGGCTTAGACCTGAGGTGGTGGTGGGGGGGTGGGTGGGTGGGTGGGGTTTGCAGATGCCAAAACTCGCCGCGATGGAGGAGAAACGGCAGTCCTGACTCAGCAGGACTGAGACTTAGCAGATGTGGCTGCAGAGTCATGCCACATTAACTCCAGTGTTTGTGGACGCCATTGTTCAGCCCAGCACTGAGCATTTAGCCATGGGGGGCTATCCACTGACCATAGAACGCCAGTCTGTGACATGAAGAAGAGTTTATCCTTAGTAAGTGCCTTGTTTTAGAATGATTAGTCTCTGTTGCACAGTTCAGTCTTTTTCGCAAGGCAGTGAATGTTCCCTGTGGCTACAATTCAGGTATACTAAATGCTGAAGAGGTAAGGCATGTTTCCATGGACCTGTGTTGTGCTCACAGGAGACTGGACTTTGCTCCTACATAATTAGTCAAAGCATTCACTCCAAACATTTAAAGCCATCTAGCGCCTGTGTAGGACCTGTGCCGACTTATTATGTCTATCAAACCCCAGTTACAATGTCTCATTGTGCTGTTGAATGTCAACACAGACTCAATATCAGCAAGATCTTGCCACTGTTGCCTTGGGCTTGCTCTCAGGGGGTCTCAAGCATGGGAGCAATGTAAAGCTGCTTTGTGACAGCTTGTGTTGTAAAAAGCGCTATACAAATGAAATTGAATTGAATTGAAGATCTTAATTCAGTGACATCACTGGCAACTCCCATACAAGTCATTACTAATAAACTGCTAAAGTGAATGGAGGACATATATGAATATCTACTCTTGTAATGCACATTTCACATCAGGTAAGGAATTAGAACATTATGTCAAATTGTATGAATTATAGCTGGCGATCAGTGCACAGAACTGCCAGGCATCTAGATGGCATCTAATTATGCACAGATTTTATTTATTATGAGCAGATGATCTGGTTTGGGGTGGAAAGGAGGTAAACCTGACAGGTTCTATGGTTGATCCTGATAACCTGTGCAATGAATTTGAGTATATAAATGGCACAGTTTACTGTAAGCCATGCAAGAGGGGGTAAAGCTGCCTCGGGGCCCTGTGCTTTAAGCTGTATCACAGCAACCGTTCTTCTTTCAGCATGACCATTGTTTCCTTAATTTAGAATCATTACACATGACCAGTTATGCTTTATGCATATGACCGGATATGGCCAGGTGTTTGATTTTAATGTTAATACCACAGGTACTTTAAATTGGCATACTATATCATATCTATGGTAATGCTGTGGTGATGTCCTTCTGTGCATTTTACTGACATGCAAATCAGGAATATGGGTGTTTTGAGTGGTGTTACTGTCTCGTTCAAAACTCCCAGTGAGGTATTCGGTGAGGTATTCGGTGAGGTATTCGGTGAGGTATTCGGTGGGGTATTCGGTGAGGTATTCGGTGAGGTATTCGGTGAGGTATTCGGTGGGGTATTCGGTGAGGTATTCGGTGAGGTATTCGGTGAGGTATTCGGTGGGGTATTCGGTGAGGTATTCGGTGAGGTATTCGGTGAGGTATTCGGTGGGGTATTCGGTGGGGTATTCGGTGAGGTATTCGGTGAGGTATTCGGTGGGGTATTCGGTGAGGTATTCGGTGGGGTATTCGGTGAGGTATTCGGTGAGGTATTCGGTGAGGTATTCGGTGGGGTATTCGGTGAGGTATTCGGTGGGGTATTCGGTGAGGTATTCGGTGAGGTATTCGGTGGGGTATTCGGTGAGGTATTCGGTGAGGTATTCGGTGAGGTATTCGGTGAGGTATTCGGTGAGGTATTCGGTGGGGTATTCGGTGAGGTATTCGGTGAGGTATTCGGTGGGGTATTCGGTGAGGTATTCGGTGGGGTATTCGGTGAGGTATTCGGTGGGGTATTCGGTGAGGTATTCGGTGAGGTATTCGGTGGGGTATTCGGTGAGGTATTCGGTGAGGTATTCGGTGGGGTATTCGGTGAGGTATTCGGTGAGGTATTCGGTGAGGTATTCGCTGGGGTATTCGGTGGGGTATTCGGTGGGGTATTCGGTGAGGTATTCGGTGAGGTATTCGGTGAGGTATTCGGTGGGGTATTCGGTGAGGTATTCGGTGGGGTATTCGGTGAGGTATTCGGTGAGGTATTCGGTGAGGTATTCGGTGGGGTATTCGGTGAGGTATTCGGTGAGGTATTCGGTGGGGTATTCGGTGGGGTATTCGGTGAGGTATTCGGTGGGGTATTCGGTGAGGTATTCGGTGGGGTATTCGGTGAGGTATTCGGTGAGGTATTCGGTGGGGTATTCGGTGGGGTATTCGGTGAGGTATTCGCTGGGGTATTCGGTGAGGTATTCGGTGAGGTATTCGGTGAGGTATTCGGTGAGGTATTCGGTGGGGTATTCGGTGAGGTATTCGGTGGGGTATTCGGTGAGGTATTCGGTGAGGTATTCGGTGGGGTATTCGGTGAGGTATTCGGTGAGGTATTCGGTGGCATTTTTGCAGAAAAACAAACGCAAAAAAACATAGCAAGAAAAAGACATAGACCATGACATATGAGTCTAATAATAATAACACAAAATTACACTAAATAACATTTCCGCCATAATTTCAGCCTTCCCCGTCCCCATCTCTGGGTAAGTGGAGTGGACTTGCAGCAAAACCACGGTTTGACACGGTTTGCTCTGCCTCTTTTGTTCTGTCAACAGTTTTCTGTGTTTAATGTGAAAAAGAAGGATGAACCCAAAACAGAGAAAAAGACTAAAAAGCTGAAAATAATTTAGTGTTTTTTTTATTATTTTGAGTCCTTACAAGACTTTTGGCTTTTGGTAGGCATTTAAATCAATTTTGAAAAAATGTGTAACAGCAGTCTGTTTGATCTGAGAGATCCCCCCCCCCCACCCCCACCCCATGTATTTGCGGTGTTGCCCATGCCGTCGGCTCTCATTTCGCTCGTATGAGAAGGAACAGGGAACATTCCGGGACCCGGGCTCCTCCGCGGTTGCCGGGAGGGAAGTTGCGCAGTGGCAGGCATGCCACAAGTGGCTGCGTGAGTGGCTGCGAACGCTTGGCCGGCGACCATGCCCCCGGGGGCAGCGCGGAGCTGCCATGCAGCGGGCAGCGGACTGCAGCTCCCTCTCCCCGTCGCATTCGCTCGACTCCGCCGGGCTAGCAGCAAAGCTAACTGCGCTGGTACACCGCCGAAATAAATCACACAACCTTGACTTATTCCGACCCAGTGAGAGGCAGTGAGACTCCCTGCTGTACTATACCGATAAACTCGCCTTTGGCTTGCTATGGATCGGTGTTAATACAACTGTCGGTACATTACATAAGTAATGTTTGTTGAGCAATATTAAAAAGAAAAAAAAATGAACTTTATGAGCGTTCATTATATGAAGATTCTTGCACAACACAGAACAGTATCTGTTCTACAAGAGGGTGACGTTTCTTCTTCAAAAGTTACGGGACAGAGCTTTTTGAATTACCTTAAATGTGTCATATACTGTAAATACAAATGCCCAGTTTGTCCTTTTTACTGTCTGGAGGAAGCAGCTCCAGAAACATCACATTCATTGCTCATTTACTCCCTTTGAGTTAATGTCAGTAACAACATGTCCCCACTAGAGGGCAAAAAGACCAGTAAAATAGTCACAGCTGTGGAACGGTGCGAGTAAAACTTTTAAGTAGGCATGCATGCAATTTGCCTTAAAACTCTTATATAATGGACACAGCCAGTATTACCCGGCTGCCTGTTTCTCATTTGCTGTGTGAATTGCCCCCGCTGCCATTAGCCACGCATTCCCCACAGTTCCTTTACAGGTTGCCAGTATTCACGTTACGGAAACACGGGCTCGGCTCATGAAGCGGGCCCTCGGCGTTTTCATCAAACGGACAAGCCCAGGAGCCGTACGCTTCGGTCAACATTCAGGCAGAAAGCAAGAGCTGAAACGCAGGATAAATTTCAAACCGAGCAGAACTTTGTGAAGGTTTGTTGCCGTTCGTGACACTAACGGGTCCCGTTATATGTCAGCAACACATTGCACAACAGCAACATCATAGATTTATGAGTTATTAGGAACTAGCACGGTGTTCTCTGCCTGCTCTGTCCCTAATGAGGTGAAATCAGCTGCCTGTGATTGGTCAGGACAGCGGAGTCGCTGGCCATCTGCTGTCAAGACTGAAGACTCTCCTCTTCAGACCGCACCTTGGCTCCCCTGTCCAAACATAACTCAGCTTCCCTATTTTTATGTGCTTATATTAGAGGGCGTGATGTACTGGAGTTATGTATGACACTTGTGTAGCTGTTGAAGCATGTATGTGTTAGTTATCTCAGCACTGAGCGAGGGACTCATGCATGTTCAGATGTGGTCATTTGCGTCCAGTTTGAAACATTTTAATGCCATGTTGCTCAACCCTTTATTAGATTAGGAAGAGGAAATTCCAAACGTCTAAATGTAATGTTACATTTCATTACCCCTGAGGGATCCTGGGGGAAGTGCTATTTATATATACCTACTGCCTACTTTCACTTTTACTGCAGCTATATAGCCTAATCATGCAAGCACTAAGAGCAGTCTTAACAGAAGGGTCAGGCGTGTGTGAATGAAAGCGTTACGTCTTAACTCAGCTTGCAACTGTGCTGTTACGCCCTCTTCTGGCAAAACCATCAAAGTGCAAGTCTGAAGGGCCTCTGTTGGCTGCTCTGCTTCCAGTAACCGCTGACGAAGCCATTATTTCGGCGCTTATCCCAATAAAAGTTGCTTATTGGTCTTTTACCAACCAGAACAAACAAATCACAGACGGCTCTGGTTATGTTTTAAAACAATAACGACCACAGGGACATTCATAACCAGGAACAGATCTGATAGCTGAGAAAAACTGTCACTGTATAAGTACATGAAAACGGCACAGCAGTGCAATAAACCCGAGCAGAACATATTCGATTCTGCAGCATAACTCGAGGTCTGTGATTACAGCAGAATGACAACACAAACTCACAGACAATTGCGTCTTAGACTGCCAATCAAGTTGGTCTAGTGCGCTGCGCCAGAACAGCTTATTCTCAAAAGAAATTTCTGACTGACAGGAACGGCGTAAAAACCCACGGTAAACAACTGTATACTCGCACTAGAGAAATTCATGTTATCGAAGAGTCGAACAAAATTCAATCGAGCCAATAAATCGCCTGCGTCTGTAATTGGATTTTAAAATCAATTTAAATTGCAAGGTGGTTAAGCCACTGTAGTTACAACAGAGAACCGTTCCCTTTAGCTGTGCCGGAAAAAAAAAAAACATAAAGGGTTAATGCATGGGGTTACCTAGGTGCCACATCCCAGATTAACCACTTTCTGATTGTCAACTTCCCACCGCTTGTTTCATCCTTTATTTTTACAACCCATGAAAAAACCAAACAACACTCAATTACAAGATCTATATGAAGCCATACAGCCCGCCAGCGGGCTGCATACTGACGCAGCTATACTATGATCGACCGTGAAAAACTAACGTTCACTAACTTGTCCTAAAATGGTGATCGAGAATGAAGGTGTTTTGCTAGCCAGCTACATGCAGCATGTCGCACAAATGATCAGAAAACACCACCTGGGAGTTTAAGGTAACCGAACGGCGTTTGACAGCGGCTCGGTTATCAGCTTGAAGTGACTCGGCAGCGTTTCGACGCCACTCTGGAATTATCCGTCGCGCATTTGATGACGTCTTTCCGGTTTATGCGGCACTGTACACTAACACGTGGATGTTGAAGAAGAAGCAGAATTGCTGAAATTAATATTGAAAATCAGTTTCTCCCACGTTTCTCGATCTCTGTGTAGACCCAGTCCGTCAAAATGGTGAAGCCACGGTTTAAGGGGAAAAGTACGATAAATCCCTCGTCCTCCAGCTCTAACCCAGGTAAGGCTGGACTCCATCGTCGGTGTTTGTTTATAGTGTTAGCTAGCTAGCTAGCCAGCCGCTCAAATATTATAAACCTCAATTAGCTTGCTAGCTAAAGGGATGTTTTTTCTGCTCTTGACCAGTAAAGATATTGTGATGGGTGTAAAACCACCTCGCCAAAGAGCCGTCCGTGGTTTAATTCCTTGGCACTTAGCTCGCTGTCGGACAATTTCGCTTTTTCTCAACTGTTATAGTTGGCATAGTTAACTTCGCTTAGTTATTTCACAGAATATGAGACGGTCGAAAATACATGGCTGTCTCATTGCATTGGCTGATCACTGACATGTCGGTTTCCCCTTTGTCTCCTCGCTCTTTAAAACTGTCTTTTAAGATCGACCGAAGGGGGCTGGAGGGAACAATATGCGGGACCGGGCGACCATCAAACGTCTGAACATGTACAGACAGAAACAGCGCTGGTAAGTGCCTGCCTGTCATTGCTGTCACAGACCTAACTACTTCCAGAGCTGCTGTGCAGCGTGACAGGCAGCGGCTGCTTGCTCTGAATCTGCCCGGGATTCAGGAACCCCGCGCCTCGCACCTGGGACACACGTTTAAAAGCAGTCAATAAACGGATGCGTTTCTGAACTCCACACAGTCTTCTACGTTTAGAGTAAAATTAATCCTGAATCAATGTTACTCACAGAGTAAGGATTCTAAGTGTCAGGGGATTTGAGGGGCTTTGCGAGTGTTCTTCTTAAAAGATTACAAAAGAAATGCCCAGTGAAAATTAAAGCAAATAAACAGTCAAGTGTGTGGTGGTGTCTAGTAAATTGTATTGTTATCTGTAAAACAGAAAAAACTGCAGGCAAGGTTCCCACGGTCATGGAAATCCTGGAAAAGCCGTGGGATTCTAAAATACCGTTTTCCAGGCCTGGAGAAGTCATGGAATTCAGTAAATTCATTTAAAGTTTTGGAAAAGCCATGAAATTTGATTTTATCATACCAGGGGCATAGGAGATATAGGAGATAAAGTATATCTTATTGTATATTTTATGGATTAATGCAAGTCACAAAATCTGATCGCTTCCTACTCCCATTAAACAGTGGTAACAGAGAGTGAGGGGAGAAAAGACATTTTATCTGATCTCGTTTCGTTTTCCATGAAGCTTCAGTCTGAGTTCCGCCCTCCAAATCATTCACCATGTCCTTAGTAGTGTAAATGAATAGGAAACCTAATTTTGGTTGTCAGACATCATGGAGATCAAATTGTTCTATTTCTGCGAGGCGGGCATATTCTATCAAAAACATCAGTGGCCAAAGCCTTCTCTGGATTTGTCTGATAACAGCATAGCTGACAGGGCGGCAGTGTAGCATAGTGGTTAAGGAGCATGACTCGTAACCGAAAGGTTGCTGGTTCAATCCCCGCTGGGACACTGCTGCTGTACCCTTGGGCAAGGTACTTAACCCACAGTTGCCTCAGTAAATATCCGGCTGTATAAATGGATAACATTGTAAAGAACTGTAACCTATGTACGTCGCTTTGGATAAAAGCGTCTGCTAAATGAATAAATGTAAATGTAAATGCTAGCAATTTACTGCTGTTTGTCATTTAATAATTAGGCCCAACCTATGGGGTAAAGTATGCAATTTTGTGTACTTGTAGGTAGTTAAAGCTCATTGAAAAGTCATGGAAAGGTTTTGAAATGTTGTCAGTGAAAATGGGTGGGAACCCTGTGCTGGTCATGCTTAATGCAGCAGCGTTTGGCTGGTGGGGATCCCTGTCCTCAGACTATGTTTATGAGGATGATCTTGCTCACGTGATGTCAGAAAACCCACCCTCAGGACAGTCCTCCTCTGTGCTGTGGGTAGCTGTGTAAACATGCGTCAGACCATTAACACAGTCACTGTGTGCTTCTGTCTCCAGTAACAGCCGAGGGAAGGTGGTCAAACCTTTGCAGTACCAGTCAACTGTGGCCCCGGGGACGGTGGCGAGGGTGGAGCCCAACATCAAGTGGTTTGGTGAGTAAGTGCAGTTAATGGTAGGGGAGATTAAGGCAAACCACCTGTCTGTATCTGAAGATGTAGTTTTACTTGCACATGTATGATCTCTTAGTCTGTAAAGGTCTCCCCTGTGTCACTGTGGGAAGAGGAGTTTTGCAAATTCCACTCAGTGCTGGCAGTTTCTTTATTAACTCCAGAAATCAGATAGTGACGCTGACATATGATACCATAAACAAAACAAAAAAACAAACAGTAATCCACAGAGTCACTAGAACCCTCTCTCTTCATTACTCCAAGAGAACATAACTGACCTTCTGAGCTAAATGCATATACCCATGAGCATGTCTTTGTTTGAAAAGGCCTGGTGTGCTCTATCTAAAAAGAAAAACAAGCAAGAATACTGTAGCACAGTGGCAGGTGGATTTCAGTCCAATAAATCAGCACCAAAGCAGAGATATCCCACCCTGATCCCAGCGCTTCCATCAAAGCTCCTCCAGGAGCACATTCTTTAGACTGATATCCCTCATGCAAGGTTATTGAAATTGGAGCAGGAGAATCAGGCCACCTTGATGATTATCATCTTGTCCACCCTGGCTTCAGGCAAATTGTTAGCGCACACTCCTCTCTGATTGGTCTAGATGGCCCATGTGACATATCTGGGCTAATAATATAGTGTGTACAGAGCACATTTGATACTATGGTTGGCAGCTGGCTAGCAGGAGAAGTAGTGAAAGTGTTAGCAGTCTCTCTATCATGCCAAGGTGGCCTGTTGCCTGTAGGCCTGCCACTGCGATCAGGTGACTTCCCACTGGCAATGGAATGATTGTTTCCACAGCAAACTGATGACAGGGGGAGTGAGCCCTTTTAAAGGATGGAACTGTCGCCACCTGTCAGTCACTCACTCATGCACACCAGTCTGCCCTCCATAGCAGAGCAGTGAGATTGCCTCACTGACATTACATGGTAGCTCTGCCCAGTTTAGGGTTCACTCACCTTCCCTAAATCACACGCTCGTGACTGCTCCAGCTGCACCCACCCATGTGCTTTATCATCAGTAGTTGTTTACGCTTTGAAAATACGATGAAAAGTGAAAAGTGGCTTTAGTGAGTGATAGATTAATATCCGTGAGTCACTGCATTATCATTTTATTAATTTTCCAAACGATATTTCTCATTAAAACTTCAGGATAATTTGTAATGTGCCTCAGCAGTTGAAGTGCAGTTGTAAATCAGCTGTGAGCTTGTTCTGGTGGAGGACCAAGGCGTCCTTTATACGTGGTAAACAACTGCATGATTATCAGTGCTGTGGTTTTAAAGCACAAAAACCAACAGGGAAGGAAGCTGCGGCCTGGAGGTCTGGAATATATGACCGTTAGCTTGATGATGACTCTTCATGTTATTGCTTGCTTGAGAAGTTACTCTCACCAGTTTTAGCATACGTCTTCTTCCAGACGAGAGAAAAGAGTGTCATGTGTCTAATAGCAACAGGACATGTAGTTCTGATCGTGCTTGCATTTAGGTTGGTTCTGGGGTTGCAAGCCATACAGACAGTTATACTGCTTGTATGAAGAAATGGCAAGCTGTGTGCTTACCCCATTTTCTGTCATTTGAGCAGCCCCCTTTCTCCCACAGCTCTGATTCCTAGCTCTTCTTAAAAGAAGCAGCAGGCAGGTCTCTAATGCGCAGGCTGCAGTTTTTCCCACTGCTCTGATTCCCAGCTCCTCTTAAAAGAAGCAGCAGGCAGGTCTCTAATGCGCAGGCTGCGGTTTCTCCCACTGCTCTGATTCCCAGCTCCTCTTCAGTGAGGCAGCAGGCAGGTCTCTAATGCGCAGGCTGCGGTTTCTCCCACTGCTCTGATTCCCAGCTCCTCTTCAGTGAGGCAGCAGGCAGGTCTCTAATGCGCAGGCTGCGGTTTCTCCCACTGCTCTGATTCCCAGCTCCTCTTCAGTGAGGCAGCAGGCAGGTCTCTAATGCGCAGGCTGCGGTTTCTCTGTTTCTCTCAGCCAACACCCGCGTGATCAAGCAGTCGTCTCTGCAGAAGTTCCAGGAGGAGATGGGCGCTGTGGTGAAGGACCCGTACCGCGTGGTGATGCGGCAGAGCAAGCTGCCCATGTCCCTCCTGCACGACAGAGTCAAGGCCCACGTGAGTGACCCTGTAACGTTGCGTCAGCGTTTTCTCCACCGCTTCCTCCCGACGCTAAGCAGCAGTGACACACCTCCAGTGCTGTGCGGAGGCTGGGGTGGACAGGGCTGTGCTCAGGCTGGGGTGGACAGGGCTGTGCAGATTTCCGCTGTTTTTGCATCCCTCCTTTCGAACTGGAGCAGAGTGTGTCCTCACGGCTGCATGTTTCCAGGGCAACAGAACTAAGCTGTACGTTAAATCTGTCGCCAGCAGTAGCCTCGTTACACAGTCGCGACCGGGTGCGGTCCTGTTTGGGTCGCCACCCGTTCCCCTGGCCCTGTCCCACCTCTCCGTTCATTGCCCGGGGTGTCTGAGGTTGTGTCTGCGGCTTGACCCGGTCGCAGGCGGCTAGAATCCCGCAGCGGAAGGCCTGCGTTTGCACAGAGCCCTCGCAGGCGCCTCCAGGTTCGTGTGCGAGCGTGGCGGCGTGCGCCAGCTATTAAAAAAAAACAACAGCAGCGCAGCGCCATCAGTGCTACGCTTCCCTCCTCAAACGCTCTCCAAACACATCGACACTCCGTCTTAGTTTGCGCTTTTTTCCCCGCTTAAACTGTTCCACATGCGCGCGGGACCTTACAAGACTCTGAGTGAGATGAATGACCTCTTTTTGTTTTCTGCTCTTTTCTCTCTCTTTATTCTTTTTGACCCCCCTCACCACCCATCCTTTTCTCTTGTTTTTTTATGTAATGGCTCATTTGTATTTCACCACTGCCAAAAAGGACATAATGTGTTCACATCAGCTTTATTAATGCTGTTTTAATTGGTTATAAATCGTTGTGAGACTGTAATCTGTCCAGAGGAAAGACATGGGAATTAAGCTCTCTGGTGATTTCCCTTCACTTATACACTGGCAAGGAGTCAGTAGCCTTTTTCAAAGGTGTCTAGTGGTGTGTGTGTGTGTGTGTGTGTGTGTGTGTGTGTGTGTGTGTGCCTGCGTGTGTGTGTGTCTGTGTGTGTGCCTGTGTGTGTGTGTGTGTGTGTGTGTGTGTGTGTGTGTGTGCGTGCCTGCGTGTGTTTATGCGTGTGTGTGTGTGTGTGTGTGTGTGTGCGTGCCTGTGTGTGTGTATGTGCGCGTGCTTGCGTGTGTGTGTGTGTGCGTCTGTGTGTGTGTGTGTGTGCGTGCCTGTGTGTGTGTATGTGCGCGTGCTTGCGTGTGTGTGTGCGTCTGTCTGTGTGTGTGTGTGTGCGTGCCTGTGTGTGTGCGTGCCTGTGTGTGTGTATGTGCGCGTGCTTGCGTGTGTGTGTGTGCGTCTGTGTGTGTGTGTGTGTGTGTGTGTGTGTGTGTGTGCGTCTGTGTGTGTGTGTGTGTGTGTGTGTGTGTGTGTGTGTTCGTGCTTGTGTGTGTGTGTGTGTGTGTGTGTGTTCGTGCTTGTGTGTGTGTGTGTGTGTGTGTGTGTGTGTGTGTGTGTGTGTTAGTCCAATAATTCATTGTGTTTAGAATCAAGTCGTTCTGTTCCCTTTTCATCCCGTTCTCAAAACAAAGAGGCTCTGACTTTCATGTGTGAGAGCGACGACATTTCCTCTCATGGGTGCTGGTGTTAGTCAGTAACATGTAGAGGTCGCCTCGCAAACTCTCGGTCTCCTCACAAACTCTCGGTCTCCTCGCAAACTCTCGGTCTCCTCACAAACTCTCGGGTCTCCTCGCAAACTCTCGGTCTCCTCGCAAACTCTCGGGTCTCCTCGCAAACTCTCGGGTCTCCTCGCAAACTCTCGGTCTCCTCGCAAACTCTCGGTCTCCATTAAGGTGGAGTGGTTTGGGAGGTCCAATGCTTGGCCCTGACTGTGGTCATTCTGCACTAACTTTCACAGAGTCTACCATTCAGTAGGATGAGGGGGCACTGAGGGAAAAGAATAATAAGTAAAATTACTTTCAAATAAAAGTAATTTTACATTTAGTAATTCACTGATTACATTTCGTATTTCTTTCAGTGCTTTCATATTTTCATAGTTAAAATAAAGAACTAACGAGGTATTTTAACATAGAAGCCCTGTCATCGTAGCAGTCCTTAGTAAATTAGGGAGGACTAGCGCAAAGAGCAACAATGTGCGTGGTGAATTTGTGTCCCTGTGGGCAGGTGTGGGAATGGCTGTGCGGTTCATGAGCGGTGTCGTGTTTTTCGGGTTTCGGTTAGTCCTGTGTGGACTTGATTATTTTGACTTTTGCCATGTTTTCTTCTGGAATACGTTGCATTTGCATTTGATATAGCAACATGGCCAAATTAGAGGAAAATGTGATTTGGACAAAATTGCGGTTTCACCAAAAAACAAAAACATAAAAAAAAAAGGCCCGGCTGGAGGGAGTGTGGGATGGGGGCTGTAAAAGAGTTAAGTCCATTTTTAAAGCACCGAACTGTTCGCAGAACCCCTTGGCAGATGGGTCTGCACCCTGAAAATGTAAGTGTTATTGCTTTTGACAAGATCTGTAAACTGTTTGGTTTTGAGGCATGTTGCAATACAAGCATGGCTGTTTTGTCATTGCAAGGTAATTTAAATGTTCTTAATCAGACCTGGCATTAATGAAGCATATCATTGGTTGTTTCATAGCATACTTGGGGGCACACTCGTGAGGCTTATCTTCCTGTTTTTGCCTATTGGTGAAAGTCTCCCCATGGTACCGTCAGCTCTGTAATAGATTTGATTTTGGTCATAACACAGGCTATATATTTTGATGGGCTGAGAGCTAGGCCCTCCTGGTCATTAAATTACATCTGAAACGCCATGTCCAAAGATTTTCTTTCAACTACTGCTCCCCGCATGGCTTGTGCTCCAGTTGTAACCCGCCCAAAGCATTGATTTTCCCGTCTGATGTACGCTATCGGGGTGTGTTTGTTTTGTGCCGTATATGACCACACTTGTTAATCCAATGCAGAAAGCCATAAATCCATTTCGAGTACAAGATACACAACCCCCCCCCCCCCCCCCCACTCCCTTCTGTGGGTTCAGCCACGGCGGATGTTTCACAAGAGAACAGTTAATAGACCTCAGACACAAGGCTGCTGGTTCATGTGAGACAGAAGACCACAGCTGCAATCCTCGGGCCTTGAGAAACTCAGGCTGGAAGAGATAGTACATTGAGTCCAGATCCCCCGCCAGTTGGACTCGAGGTCTTCCCTGCCAACAGGCTGCTTCCAAGCCACATCCTGCTGACCTCTGGGGACAGGACGCGGTTTGGGACAGGCAGGCGCCAGATTGTTCACGTTTTTCCCCCCATCTCCCGACACACACCCCCCCTCACAGAACTCGAAGGTGCACATCCTGGACACAGAGACGTTCGAGACCACGTTCGGGCCCAAGGCGCAGAGGAAGAGGCCCAACCTCAGCGCGGGGGACATGAGGGACCTGGCGGAGAGGGCTGAGGCCGACGCCCAGAGCTACAGCGCCGACCGGGACCGTGACCTGGTGACCGAGGACAGCGGTGTGCGGTGAGCTTCACGCCCACAGGGCATCCTCACCCCGCACGCCCATTACACGGCATTACATTACATTATGCTCAGAGAGGCATAAAACAGAACCTGGGTGGTTATTAGTGCCGTGGCATGTTAATGTCCCCCTGTCACTACTCCCCAGAGTGGAGGCGATGTAGCTCCCCTCGTTCTCACCAGGAGAGGAGAGGAGCTGTCGAAGGTGAGAGGCTGAGCCATGGGTGCCCCCTAGTGTTTGCATCAGGGACTGCGCTGGTTTTCTTTTGAAAGCATTAGCTATGCACAGAATTTCGCCCCATTGCTTCTCAGTTGACAGAATTTAAGTGTGTTTCCATTAGACAGATTTAGAGGTTTTAAGCAGTTGCTCTATGGACCTGAAGAAGCAAGAACACCTGTGGTGTTGTAAGCCCTAGGGCTGTCTCCCTGGGTGAACGCTTCTGGTAAGCACATGAACAACCCAGTAAATGTTTCAATTGTGTGTCCGACCAGGGATGAGGCCCGGGAGGAGATCTTCAAGAAGGGCCAGTCTAAGCGGATCTGGGGAGAGCTCTATAAGGTGCCAGTTCTTTCCTTTCTGCGTCCGATACCCTCTGTGGAGCCTTGTGGTCAGATGCACAAGGCCCAAATGGAGATGCATTGGCAGGCCTGTGTGTTAAAAGGTGAAAAGGGGAGAGGAGGAATCCCCTGTAACACAGCTTCATACCACTGTCATGCTTTACTGGGAGCCATGTTTACGCTAACAGACCGCTGTCTGTGTTAAGGCTGCCATACCTAATCTCTATACCATAAACCCAGAAGATACTCCAAATCTAGAAATGGTTTTATGCCCCCTTTTTGTTCTTATCGTGGTGGTTCTCCGCAGGTTATCGACTCCTCGGACGTGATCATCCAGGTGCTGGATGCTCGAGACCCGATGGGCACGCGCTCCCAGAGTATCGAGGCCTACCTGAAGAAGGAGAAGCCCTGGAAGCACCTCATCTTCGTGCTCAACAAGTGTGACCTCATACCCACCTGGGTCACAGTAAGCCCCGCCCCCCAGCTCCGCTCAGCTGTCAGATGTTTAAACTTTAAACCTTGTGTGTCTGGAATGGATTGTGTTTCTACTCAAAAACATTGTCAGAGTCTATGGACTGAGAACTGAGCAGATATTTGGGCTAAAAGTCCAAGTGATAATGGACTTTCATGATGGATATTTCGAAACAAATTACTGACTTGTGTGTTTTGCACCAAACATTTTTAAAGCCACCCTTACAGCGCATCACTGAACAGTGAGCTGTTGCAGTCTGACAGCTTCTACCGCGAGAGTAATAATGACTGTCCCAATCATCTCATTTTCAGTGTAAGATGAAAAACTATGATAAAATGGCGTTGTTACCTTTTTAATCCCGGTGCTCCATGTTACTAGCTGGAGGTGTGTTCAAGTAAAAATTCGATGTCCACGCTGGATATGAAGAGTGGAATATGTGTAGGTCATATGGAGAATAATGTAACAGATAGAGGCAGTTTGTTTAAAATCCAAGCAGCGGAGCAGACAGCATCACAGGGTAGTCCAGTAGGGTTTGGTGCCTACGTGATCAGTGGAGGTGCCCAGAGGAACTCATTCACAACGAAGCAGAGAGCAGCGTCTATCCAGCACTTGCTGTTGGCTTCAGAGCAGCGGCCTGCAGCTTATTCGTAAATGGCCCGAGATGCAGCTCTGTTAAGCTCAGTGACCCGGGAGTCTGTCAGACATGAGCACACGCAAGCAGAGAGAGACCAGGGTCAGCCAGGGGAACACTGACTGTTAGCATCAACCGCTAACTTTTAAAGGAGTGTTTGGTGTGTTTCAGGTAATCCACACCGTCATTATGAAGAGTTGTATATAATATAGGCTGCGTCTTACGAAATGCCAGATTATCTCTGTGTTTTCGCTGCAGTGAGGCTGGTAAGATGGAGCTCGATTGTTCTGTCTGGTGAATACCTGACTGATGTTCGGCCAGAAACGTATCCTTGATGTTTGTGAGAAAGTGGTGCTCTGTGTGTCGGTGTGCTGAAGCGTGTGGTGTCTGTGTCCCCGCTCACAGAAGCGCTGGGTGGCCGTGCTGTCCCAGGAGTACCCCACCCTGGCCTTCCACGCCAGCCTCACCAACTCCTTCGGCAAGGGCTCCCTGATTCAGCTCCTGCGCCAGTTTGGAAAGGTAAGGGGGCCTGGAAGCCTGGGTCCGCCACGCCAGAAATGGGTAGTCTGGCCTGGAAGCGTAGGTCCGTGGCACCGAAATTCCCCCCTCTTCCTCTGGGATCTCCAGCTGGATGGAGCCTCTGGCAGGCCCCTGTGGTGAGCTGGTCAGAACCGCTGCCAAACATCACATTGACTGCCAGTCAGACTCTGTAGCACAAGCAGTAAGCAGTGGTATCGTGCTGGGTCCACGGTGGCACCAAGCCGGCTTTAAACGGTGCCGACTGGCAGACTCCAGGCAGAGAATACAGATACCAGCTGCGTTTGGTATGTTGGCGCTGTTATGGGTGCCAAGGTCACCCCCATGACCTTGGCAAAACCCTGGCAGGGCCCCCGCCCCTGCCTCAAGACCCACACATCTGCTGCCAGAGTATTTGTTTTGATCATTGCTGTAAACAAGGGTCTTGGCCACTCAGAAGAGGAGAGGGCTTTAGTCAGTATAAATTAAACTGAAAGTTATACTGCAGACACGTTCTGTTAGATGCAAGAAATAAACCTGTTGAAATACCGAGGATGCTGTGAGAAGGCTGTAAATCTAAAGGTGAGAAGACTTTAAAGAGGCCCGCGTGATGTGTGGGCAGAGGCGATTCATTCTTTTTTTAACACAATAGCGTGAGAAAAGGAGGATGGAGCCACAGCAAAACTAGCGGAGAGACCTCGGGGACCTCTTGGTACGGAAACAAACGGTTTGATGTTTATACCTGCAAATTTATCGGCTCGCTGACATTTGGACCAGTAAAAAGCCCAAAGATGGCTGTGCCTTGACAGGTAGTCTATCTATAGACAAACATCTGCCCAGTCTCCATCGTGCTCAGGACAGAATGAGTCAGCGTGAGTGAGTCGGCCTTCTTTAAAAAGCATCAGTGAGGAAACATGTCTGGGAGCACACACATCTGCCATTTATTTCACCTGTGCAAAATGTCTGACTAACCACTTTCCATGGGGTTCATTTTTAAATACGCAATTCGCTTTGTTCAGAAAAACCAAAAGCGCATTTAAAGCCTTCACATTAATAGTTTTACACTTATAAATTGCTTTTCGTGGATCCAGAGACACTTTAAATCGGTATTAAATGATATGTCATAGTTGTAAGGTAATATATGTAACTTTTAGGAACAGAGTTGTAGACACTCTCGAAAATGCGGTTTAGTGTTCAGCTGGCTTCGTATTTAGGGGCCTCTGATCTCCAGCTGCTGAGGCAGTGACAGGGTCTCCTCAGGTGGAGTTAAAGGTGGGGGGGCAGACAGGGCCAAAGGGAGCCCTGGGCATTGGGAGACTGGAGATGTGGAGCCCAGTCATTTAGCTTGTCCTCTTTCCTCAGCTTCACACTGACAAGAAGCAGATCAGCGTGGGCTTCATCGGGTACCCCAACGTGGGCAAGAGCTCCATCATCAACACCCTGCGGTCCAAAAAGGTCTGCAATGTGGCCCCCCTCGCAGGGGAGACCAAGGTGAGGAGTGCGCTACACACACACACACACATCACAAACACACACACATCACAAACATTCACACCCACTCACATACACCACGTGCTCACAGAGACATATGCTTGCAAATATACCCACACTGCACTCACACACACACACACACACACGCGCACACACACTCCCAAACACACAAAAACTCTCTGTCCCTCTCCTTCTTGGTGTGATCCAGTTCTAGTATGTAAGGAGTCCACTTGGAAATGTAATGAGATTGAATCAAAAAATAAACGCACGTACAAGTCCATGGTGCGTGAGATCTGTTGTAAAACCCTGATCATATTTACATAACACCCTTCAGATTCATAAACCTGGCTGCACCAGAACGATGAGGATAAAGATTTTGCTGGCGTCACTTCCAAAACAGTTTTGTTGTTTGTTGTTCTTCAAGGATTAAAAATGGCACAATATGTATACTACGCTAGATCAGAGATGCACTCGTCAGTATTGGATTCAGGGAATCCTAATTCTTAACTTTGGAGCATAATAACCACAAGGCCATAGCCTTGTTGAAAAATGAATGAGAACTAGTTAGCATGTTGCCTGCAGTCTAATAACCTATCTGTAAAGCTAGTGTTAAGATAGCATGTCTTGCCAGTCCTGAAAGGGCTCACAGTATGTGCAGCCAAAATTTTTATTGGCTAAATTTGGATATGTCATCATCCCATGGCTTTATTTTCTTACAATAGTAAATAACTTCCATGTAAGAGTGAATTACAGCTATTGTTCTGGTTACTTTTATTTTTATCATTGAGAAATACGACTAGGGCTCAAGTCAGTCAGTATCTGGAATTTAACTCCTGGTGAAATGCTGTTTGGAGAGTTATGCTCTCACGCACCTGAATCAGTGTCCTAGTGTCCATTTCCTTTGAAGTGCTGCACTCTAAACTCTTACTTGGTGCTGTGGGAGTTATTAGATTGTATTACAATACACTCATTTAGCAGATGCTCTTATCCAGAGATAAATGAGCAACAGTGTCAGACCAGGCTGACAACACTTCCAGACCAGTGACTGTGAGCACATCACTATTCAAACACTACCACAAGTTATATTGTGCTAACCTGAAACTAGACAGCCTAGAAACTACAGGGAGTCAAGCACATACACTACCCAAGACATAAGTACAACAGCTGAGATTCATGTTCAGCATGGGGCATGGGGCATTATGTAGACCTGGGGAGTAGTTTTATTCTTATAGATTGGCTGTTTGAAAAATTCTGATTATTTTAATAGGCCAAACTAGTATTGGTGTAATGAATACGGATGAGCCCCTAATACAGCAGAACTCTGAGGGTTTAGCGATCCACCGCGGATGCAGGAACAGTACCCGCACAGCTTATTCTATAAATACGTCTTTGCAGTTATTTTGTTGCTCCTAACTGGGTGCATCCAACAAACTCTGCATTTTGTTTGAAAGTCGAGATTCAAAGACTTTCTCCAGAGAAAATTAGATTAAAATCCAGTTAGACATGTCTGTTATTATAGTAAAGAAAGGTATCAGGATTCTTCCGGAGGGAGGAAAAAAACAGAAACGCTTTTCAGTGCTGAGGGAAAATGAATGCTGTGAAGTCCTCCGGCCTTGACTGCTTGTCCAGATACCTGGCAGGAGAGAGCAAAACACGAAAGAAAAATAATCATCCTGTCCCGATTTCTTAATCGTGCGCTCGGGCCCAAACACTCTGGAGCTGTTTATCTTTTCAGAAACAAGTGTGGGTTTGGAAGCTGTGCGTCCAAGGAGAATAAATTGCTCGGTGGAATCTGGTTTATCTTCCTTTGCCTCGCCGGCGCTGCTAGCGGGAGAGATCGCTCTCCCTTTCTCTCGGGCCGACAGATCAGATGGGCATGCCGCCCGGAGCGCTATCACCCGGAGCCGGGCCGCCCGGGGCTGCCAGCGGGTCCAGCGTGCCCACCAAACGCGCCCTCACATCAGGGCCTGCTCCCTCCGCCCGACCCGCGGTTTAGATAGACCTGCACGTGGTATATTTGCCTTTATGCGAATGGAAAGTTTTATCACTTGTCAAGTCGTTTCCTGTGCTACAAATAAAGGGAACGCTGTATAAACAGAGATGTGAGTAATGTTTTTTTTTCTTTTACAAAGTGGAAAAATAGAAACAAGATTACCTGATTGAGAACAGTTACTGCTTTTTTTAGGGTCCTAGCCCTCATCGCCTGAAGAATGGCCACTTCACTGATTTATTCAGTCTGCAGTGGATCTCATCAAAATGTCACTTCCTGTCTTGAAAGGAACTCTGTTTATTCTCTGATTGAATGTTTTCTAGTCTGTTGTTTGGTTTGGTCAGGCAGGGGCAAGTTTGATGTGCCAAAGCTCTCATGACAGTACACTAGGACCTTCATCAGATGCCCCTATTGGCTGCTGGTGATAGTGAAGGGACCAATGACAGCAGCCCCCAGGGACTGGAGGCATCCCTGTGTGTGTGTTTTTTTTTTCTCTCAAATAAGGAGTGGGGCTTCCGTAGTGCACATCAGAGTGACGTGTTTCCAGCCGATGGTTTTCAGTCAGCAGAGTGAGAGCAGGGTGGCGGATCCTCCAGAGTTAAATTTTGTAAGAATTAGTGAAGAGTGAGGAGCACGGACTTGGCCGGCCCTGGAGGACTCGTGGCTTTTTGGCTGACCGCTGGGGGGAGCTGCAGGAACGCTGTGGCAGCAACACTGCCTTTGACCGCTGTCTGTCATGCAGTCTGAGTGGATCCAGATTGAACTTACTGTTTGGATGAGAGCATCTGACAGATGATTGAGTATAATGTCACTTAATTTGGATTGTCCTGCACTCCCCCTCCTATCCAAGGTGTGGCAGTACATCACACTGATGCGACGGATTTTCTTGATTGACTGTCCTGGTGTTGTCTACCCCTCTGATGACAGCGAGACCGACATCGTCCTGAAAGGAGTGGTGAGTTTCTTTTTGCTCTTAATTTTCTGCTATGTGCTTCACCCAGTTCTGCACACTGTATCTACAATAGCTTCTGAAAGGGCCTTTAGCCACAAGTGTTTACAGAGGTATCATA
This sequence comes from Megalops cyprinoides, assembly GCF_013368585.1. Lineage (NCBI taxonomy): Eukaryota > Metazoa > Chordata > Actinopteri > Elopiformes > Megalopidae > Megalops > Megalops cyprinoides. The sequence goes on from NC_050592.1 coordinate 2,269,026, forward strand.
TATTTTAAATGTTGAGTTATTTTAGATTTTCACATTGCACAGGGTGCAAATATGGGAGCAGGGGGGTTTCTTTAAACAAATGCGGCTTTTGTTTTGACGAAGGGTTCCAGACCCCTTTGCAAGTCTCCCTTTTTCATTTCTGTGTGGTTCCAATCGGTCCTGATGTGCTCTCCAGGTCCAAGTGGAGAAGATCAAGAACCCGGAGGAGCACATCGGAGCGGTCCTGGAACGGGCCAAGCCGGAGTACATCCGGAAAACCTACCGCGTACCGGCCTGGACCTCGGCCGAGGACTTCCTGGAAAAGCTGGCATTCCGTACGGGAAAACTCCTAAAGGTCAGGCTTGTTTGTTTCCCTGGCGAGCCAGAACGCGGGTTCACAGCCTCGGCTGTTTATTTCTTTTCTCTGCCTTAAAGTAAACAGCGTTTCAGCGTTGCAGATCCGCGGGACTCCAGGCCAGGCCTTCAGACCATGTCAGTTTGATTCATTAATGGAAAGCCAAAGATCTGCGCGCTGATGTCGGTTCATTTAGGAGGCATCTGTTCTCTGGTCTCTCCGTAATGCCAAACATCCCTGCATGTCTGCATCTGTTGCACAGGGGGGCGAGCCTGACCTCCCCACCGTCTCCAAAATGGTGCTGAACGACTGGCAGAGAGGACGCATCCCCTTCTTCGTCAAGCCCCCGGTCACCGAGACGGATGAGGAGGTGCGAGAGGGGAGAGGGGACGCCACCCGTAAACACATACACACACACACACACACACACACACAAACAAGCTCTGCTCCCTGCATTGTGTAAAACAAGCGTATCTGCCAGGCGTTTTTTCACTTAAGAACAAAAGTCTCTGGCTCCCTCAAAAGCAATGTTAGTCTCTCCTGCCCCCTACTGGCCAAATGCTCACGATGCGATGTGCAGAAAAAACCGTGGTTGAGTTGAGGGTCAATGGGATGAATACAGACAGCTTGTTCTACTATAGCGTGGCTGTACTACCTTATGCTTTAAAAAGCAGAGCTCTTCTGCTGTTTACCCACAGGGGACAGATTGCTCATTAAAAACAGCATCCTGGCGATAAAAGCACATACCATTAAAAAATGCACAGTTGTTATATATCACAGTCAGAATAAAGCATTGATGTCCTCAATTTGATTCTCATTTGTGTTAAATGATCAACATAGAAAGGATAAGTGCTTGTTAAAGAAATGAAACAATAGAAACATTTCAGTCAGTCAAAAACAGCTCCAGTCAGTTGAGTTTTAATGTTAATTATTCTGTGTTTTGATTCTTAATGAACAAAGGGCCAATAGGAAGCCCACAGTGGGCAGCGTTTGGCCCCAGGGCCTCTAACTGAGCAGCCCTGCTTTATGGCCTAGCCTGTGTGGGTCCTGTGTGCTGAAGGATGCGGGTGTAACTGGAGCATGTGCTTTACAGCGGCAGGGGAGGCTGGAGGCAGCAGCGGTGACACAGGAAGCAGGCCACGCCCTCTGTGACGGAAAGCCGGAGGAGCTGAGGGACGAGGTGGCTGGCCTGGACGAAGAGAAGGCCGACCAGCTCAGGCAGAAGGATGAGCAAGTGCAGAAAATCCTCACCAACGTAAGGCAGAACTTCGGTAAAATCAACGTAGCACCCGAGTTCACGGACGAGGACCTGGTGCCCGTGGAGGTGTCAGACATCTCTGACCTTTCGGGGTCCGAAGAAGAGGAGGAGCAAGATGAGGGGAATGAAGAGGAAGAGGAGGAGGTGGAGGAGGAAGAGCAAAAAGGAGACGAGCCAGAGTCCCCGTCGGCTCCCCCCTCCACGGCCGAGGGCAAAAGTTCACGCGAGGTTATCCAGGCCTTGGATGAGAAGATCGCCAAGTACAAGCAGTTCCTGGACCGTGCCAAGTCCAAGAGATTCTCTGCCATCCGGTCTGTATTCTCCAGCACTTATCCGTCTTCTGTCTTTAAGCGTTTCATTATTTTTCTACAAGCACAGGTCATGTCGGAGCAGGATGCCTATGAGAGGTGCTGCGAGGTGAAAACCTGCCCTTCTCCAGGCACCTGGGCATTGGCAGGGCACGCATTCTCCTCTCCCTGATTTATGCCGTATCTTTGAATGATGTTGGGGCTGCTGTTGAATTTCTGTTCATCTGTTACCCGAAACAGTAAAGTCACGGTTTGATGAATGTGAGTACCTTGTACTTTTCAGCTGAACAGAGGGCCTGCAGTAGGTACTCAAACATACTTTGCAGGTGTTGACATATGAAGTAACATTTTTACTCTCGATTGTACAGAATTCCCAAGGCTCTCTCTGAGAAGATGTGCGCACAAACAGAGAAAAAGCAGCCGGCATCCACACAACCACAAACAAAAGGTAACTATGAAGAGTCTGTCATTTTTAGCTGTCATTTTCAGTAAGTACTGTGTAAATACTGATACGAGCAACCTAAGCAGGTTGTTAGTCACAAATTCAGATTCTTAGCTTACCCCAAATTCCTCAGATATGCCAAAGCAGAACCCTTAAAACAAGTACACATACAAGAAACATTCCCCTTACAAAAACTGGCATATTATCCCTGCCTGTCCTTGTAAATGTAAAATGTAGGACGTGACAATGACCCTACATAACAGCCTTTACTGTTTGGGAATGAATTGTAAATCATGTCCTTTTAAATACTAGTGAATGGATACCCTTTCACATCTAAGTGCATTATGGGTAATATTCGAGGCAGTGATACAGAGTAGTAATTGAGGAAAGGCGTTTAGCTGGTGTGTATCCAGGTTTTGGACATTTCGCTCTACCTGGACATGTACTCTAAGTAATAGAATAATAGAAAATAATGGAGGAATAATAGTAGATAATAGAATCTATTAAGCAAATGAATGAGAAATTAGAGTCATCATCATCATCATCATCACCACGTCATGCCCCTCAGCGATCACAGAGACCGGCAGGAAGAGGAAGGCTGAAGACGATGACGAACAGGAGCCTCAGACCAAACTAACATCAAAACAGGTACGTGCTGTTCCCGCCACCGACCTGAACACCAGCGTTTATCTGGAAAGTGGAGGTGATTTGTACTTCAGAGGGCCCTGTTCTTCAGCCAAATGGCTCCCATTCGTCTTATCTTTGCTGAATTTTCTGCCCGTGAACTCTGCAGAGGAGAAGACTGGAGCGAGCCCAGAGGGTGAAGAAGGTGGGGGTGCGCTATTACGAAACGCACAATGTCAAAAACAAGAACAAGAACAGAAAGAAGCCCAGGGGTGGCGACGGCAAGAAGACAATGAAGTCCAAGCGCTAACCGGGAGGCCAGCGGCTGCCTGAAACAGATTGTCCTTCCAGTGGCCTTTTCGGCTATGACACACTGCACGTTATGTCTGCAGACGTGACTGGTAATTTATGAAGTGAACTGTACAATGCCTTAACAACCGAGAGTGTTCAGGGACGGAGTGACTGGATGAGATGGTGTTTATGTGTCTGGAAGTATTCACAGTAATAATGATTGTTAATAATATTCCAAATGAATGGGTATGTGTGGACATGAACTCAACAATGCAACTCGTACAATAAAAATAATGACCACATGTGCCAGGATTTGATGTTTTTATTGATAAATGCAGGCAAAACTCAACTTCACAAAGCTCCAACAGGTCAATAGAAAACAATAAACCCTTACATTAACATGTGAAATACAGTTAAAGTGACCATTGTAAAGATCTGCCTGAAACTTGTTAACTTTCCTTCGGCACCTGTTTTGTTAGACAAAGCCTGCACTGGACTCTAAACTAGACAGCTGCTGCCACTGAGACTGTCCCTTGATTTGTTCACTTTACAGCAAGGTCAGTGTTGAGATACGCTGTGCGTATGCTCTGCCCATTTTTGTGGGTGTCAGAGATTTTCTTTTCTGAGATCTGGCCCATCTGCTGTTTTGAGTAACTACACGGTGAATGCTGTCCTAAGCTGAAGGTGTGTATTTTCTCTACACAAATTCTCCAGTAATGTTTAGTGGTTCAGAGTGCCGCCAACTGGAAGCAAAATAACTGCCCTTGTTTGGTTTGGCCACTTTTTAAGGAGGTATGTAATTTGCAGCCATTACAAACACTAATGTTTCTTGTAAGTCCTGAATAGAAATTATAGATGCATAGGTTATAAATGTTAAGATTTAACAAGTCAATTGGCAACAGTGTAATTTACACAAACAGACAAGTAAAATGATTTAGCAATGGTCTGTGGATTCTTCTTTTGGAAAAATAGTCCATTAATCGTTTTCTTTAAGACTCATTAATGTAACACAACATTAAGCTTTCCCTTGGCCATTTTTAGATGAATGTCATTGGTCAGGGACTTGAGAAAATAAGCATCCACAAGCGTCTGAAGTAAATGCCAATTTTTATCTGTTAAAAACAGAAAATTGAATTAATTTAATTGTGAACATTGACACATTTTCCACAACGGAAACCACTGCTTTGTAAAGGGGCCAGAAATGGTGTTTAAACTTGGCCTTCCATACTGTGAAAGATCAAACATGCATGGTGGTGCACATACAACAGCTTTCATGTAGCTTCAGTAAGTGCCACTCAGTTGCAGGATGGTTCACATGCCTTTTTGTGAGGAATTACAGTATAAAAATGTATAAAGAAGCCATAAATGAAGACTTTAATGACAAAATGGTACGAAAAGTAGTATGAAACGATCCAAAAACCAAGCAGGAGGGTTCGTTGTCACTTCTTCGGGGCAATGACGCCTTCCAGCTGGGCCTGGATAGGACAAACAACACATGAGTTTCAGAAAGCAGAGAATGGGATTCTGAAGATCATATTGGTCACCTTTACTGTAAACATGACCAAAATGTGGCTGTAACCTGCTATTAATGAGTTAAACTCATTTCCTGGATTGTGAATGTTCTTTTCTGTCTGCTCTCATTTGTCTGGATTCTTTGGATGGCCACATATACAACAGCACAAATGAATTTCACAAATTACACAGCAATGAAATATTTCTTGACAAGAGGGCTTAAGTACAATCTTGATTCATTTCCATTGCAAAAAGATAAAAAAGCCAAACTGAGTGAAATGACTAAGCTAAGGTTGGAGCAAAGTAAACACTACACACACACAGCTCTCCAAGAAGTGTTTGGCATTCGTGTTCTTATAAAAACTGCACTTGGAACTGTGACCTGATTTGTAAAGCTTCACTGGTTGTCATTTTGAATATTTTTCAGACTGTTTCTTTCGTATGCTTGAGCAATACGCCGCGCTGCTGAAGGGGCAGCTGGTAACTGCAGATCTCTGTTAGGTGTGTGGGATTCTCTCGCTGAGCCGCCACACCTTGAGCTGCTGATTGGTCCGCTTGAGGAACTGGATCTCCTCGGCGTGCTTCTTCTCCTCCACCTGTCGGCGCTCTGTCTCCCTCTTCTCGATGGCCTCGCTCTTGGCCTTCTGCTCGTACACCTGCTTTTCCAGGTCCTTCTTCTCACTCTCCAGAGCCTGGATCTACACAGGGCCATCAGCAAACAGGTGAGCTTATGGGAGTATATGGGAATGATAGTAAACCATCTTTTTTCATTTGAAGTCAGTGGCTATGGATACCAGACTCAGAGGAAGAAGTTCAGGTCCTAATGTATTTATGCCCCAAAATAGGGTTTTTGTGATCTTTTTACTTTAAACATTGCAGTAAGAACATGCCATGCCTGTTGTGGATTACTGCTGTAACAGTGTTTCAGGTAAGCTGTGTCATAGATAGCCTTGTGTGCCCAGGTTTTGGAAGGTGAACTGTCATCCTGTGGTGAGGCCTTTTAGCCGTGCTGTACCTTCTTCTCCATGTCGGACTTGCCCTGTTCAGCCTGCAGCGCCTTCCTCATGCCAAAAGCCACGCTGCTCTCGTACAGGGTCTGGTAGGCAGCAATGGTCATGCTGATCTCATCCCGCACCCGTAGCAACAGCAGCCCTCTCTCTGTGCAGTTGATGGTAACCTGTCTGATGAGCTCATCTGGGGGAGAGGGGTGCAGACGGGAGAGAGAATACCAGAGTTAGGCCTGCTCAGTCCTGGGTCTCGCCTGGAGCAGACTGTCTCCATCATGCTGCATGCTTTCCCCAGCGCTGGCACCCTCCCTGCCTCCCTGTCCCACACGTCCCTACCGAAGCACTGTGAGTAGAGCTCCCTGCGGACGGGGCAGATGCCGGTCTCCCGGGCCTGCCTCTGCTGCAGCTTCAGGTCCAGCAGCTCCTGCAGCTTCACCACATCCATGCGCGTGCAGGGTGTGCTGGATACCTGCTGCACCCACAGCTGGTTGTTCTCTGTCCACTCCCTGTAACAGCAGGGAAGCAGCTGTTAACAGCGGTCCAGGTGAATAAAGAGAATAGGCTATAGGCACGAAGAGCAGCCTAGCACGAGCCAAGAAGAGTTACCTTGGTGGCAGCATAGCATTGAGGATCTCCTCAGTTTGCTGCTTGTTAGCATCTCCTGGCGGGGATTTTGGCTTGGGTGGAGGGGGTACCGGGGCGGTCATGGCCGGCTGCATGGAGCTCACTTTCAGGGGACGAGCCTGAATCGCACGGAAAATGGCATCATTGTCATCAGATGTGGTGAAATTATTGCTGCATTAACTGAGGGAAATTTACAGGGATGTCAACATTTTAGAGCACCAATAAAATCAAAAGCATCAGAACAGAGGGGAAGAGTAAAAAAAGCACACATTTCGCTTGACGGTTTAGAGATGTTCCGTCCAATATTCTGTCCAATTGACCGCACACACGCTGTATTTGTCTTAAAACTGTCGAACTGAATAATATTCCTGACTTTTATATGAATACCCTGGTGGTTATGCCTGGCAACAGATTAAAGTTAACCATGTCGTTCAGTCAGAAGCGTGCTTCTGCTTTAATTTTTGAGCGTCAATATGCGTTTCAATGGTCATGATTCATGCGTTTCGGGAAGATTCGTGTCGCCAAATGTGTTCGAGTTTGGGAATTTTGCCACACGATCTGTCGCCACCTACTCCTGTCATCCAATAGTTAGCCTGTTAGTGTGATTGCGAAGCAAACATACTATTGTTATTAATTATGTTATATATTTAGCTAATGCAATAAAAACATCAAAGCTATTGGCTACAGTAATTGGTTTATAAACTGACCGTATATTCGGTTAAATAAATCATGAACAAGCTAGCAAGCTAACCATCCGCCAACTTTTCAAAAGAAAAAACTTTGTTAAAAATATGCAACGCATTGTGCACAATGCTTTATGTCATTCCAGCGAGTTAATATTCCCTGACATAGGTTGGCTAGAGAACACATCGTTGTGGATATTTAAGTTTGCTACGGTGTAGCTGACCATAACTAGCTAATATTAGTTATTAACCCAGAACAGAAGCTAGCTAATAACAAGTAACTAGCTAGATACACTGTGGTAGCCAGTTATTCTTTATTCTTACCTTAGGAGACTTTTTTTCTGTGTTCCTGCTCACCAAGACTGGGTTGTCGTATTTCAACAGAGAATCGGCCGGAGGAATCATGCTGACAGTTTAAATAAAATGCAGTATATATTTAGATATCTTACTTAACAATCTAACTTATACCCCGACTCAGATTAAAGTTGTACTTGTGGCAACTAACTCTACCCCGGCTAGAGTACTGTATACCGTTTCCAAGACAACGTTGGCCGCTCGCTCCACAGGGGTACGGCAGCCGTGAAGGGAAGAAAGGTAAAAAATAGTAATAATAAAATAAACACATTAGAACATTATTATAGTATACTATTTGGAATTTATAGACTAATTCATAATAACTGGGCGTATTTAACCCCTACTGCCATGCAATTTCCTGTGAATAAAAGCCCACTTAACTTTTACAGTTTGTTCGGGAACACGTTTTACTGGCCTGGGCATTATGTACAAGGGTAACGTCTTAACGGGATAATAACGATTAAATACACAAAAAACTTTTACTGAAATATTCCACATATTCTGTTTGTAATGAGGATTATTAATTATTGAACTATTCTGAATTTTTGAAAAAAAAAATTAAATCTGTAACTGACAAAAAAATTGTGCCATACGGTTTGCTGAAATTCCCAGAGGTGTTTTATGTTTTTTTTTTTTTTTTGAAGAAAATAGAATAGACATTTGCCATATCATAAATGGAAATCCATCATCTACAAGTTTACTTGTAGGAATAAACATACTGGATTAAGAAATTTACAGAACTGCTACAGTACGTCAAATTTTGGGAACGTTAATCTGAGAAAGGTCTGGAAGATTGCAGATATTGTCTAACTAGTATGATGAAATAAATATCAATAATTAGCATAATCTACTTTGTTAATCATATTCATATTCAAACTGATAATAAAGGACACGTCTACTTTTGTCAAATACAAAGAAAAACGACAACTTGTTTTATATGGAGCAGCCACTCTAGGTTATTTTGGAGACAAGTGAAACGTTTTTAATTTTTAGAAACAGGTACAGTTTTGCGCCTGGATGGCGTTGGTGTGGTGTTCTTTTTGGAGGCACTTAGATATATGATTGATTTATTACTAATATATGGAAGATATATTCCTAACACGAGATAGGTAAATAGTAAACCAAATATTATGTTGTCTAAAATACAAGTTTGGCATAATATTAACATAGACACCATCAGAGACATAAAAAATGACAAACAAAACGCAGTTGTGCTATTTGCGAGTCTTTTTGTGTAAATGAAATACCCCTAATAATGTTTTATCTTTTTCCTCCTGTTTTGTATGTATGGTGTAAACGTTGTTTCTATTAATAAATCATTTAGCAGACATGCATAAAATTAATGAAAATAAGCCCGACATACTGTGTAATAAACGAAATAAGACGTTTTGCCTTTTTTCCCTATAAAATAGCTAATAGATTTAATACTCGCGTTCTTTCTTACTAGCTGGCAGTCTAAATCAATTTAGTTAATCAGCCAGTTTATTCGACTGTTTAAAATCAAATGATCAAAGTTAACTGCGTCAGATCCTTCAATTACAAGAGCGAATGGTATTTCGATTGAGTTATACACCAGTTATCCTGAAAACGTGCAAGCGGAACCCATAAAGTGAAAGCAGGTTTTTACCGGACAAAATGTAAACGGTCCGACCGGAAACCCAATTTTTTCCGGGGACTTTCAAGCCAGCGTGTGAATTTATAAAGAGTTCAACATTATGATCTAAACAATCTGATAAACGTTGTTCGTGTTATGAGCTTCATTTTGAACACAAAAGAGAGTAACCGCTCGATAATTTCGGAGAATGGAGAAGGAGAGGCGACACAGACGGCCGGACTCCCCCCCTCCAGTGCGGGAAACAAAGATGAAGATTAAGCAGGAGAAAGTGAGCCCCACCAGGCCGCGCAGGTCCCGCCGCTCGAGTTCGGGGTCTAACCGGAGCAGCCCCAGCCCTCCGCCCCAGAGGAGACGAGCAGACAGGTTGGGTGGATTTATTGCCATATAACTATACTATTTAATTGTACCTAACCAGTACCGATGCTACACTAGCTTGTTGGATTGTAGCTACAATGCTAATAAGTTAACAAGATAAATAGCCAGCTATGGTTATGCCTTTGTAGAGTGGTTTTATGTAATACTCAACTACAGGAGTTAAGATTAATTAGGTAGGCCTCAGAACAAATTACGGTTGTTATGCCATGCCTGATTATCTTGCTAGCTGTCTGTTTGTAGTTTGTAGCTTTTATCTGTAGCGTCAGTTGTTGATTGGGGTGAATTAGCTAGAATGAGCTTACGTTTTTTATTAGCTTGTTATCGGTGAGGCTTCTCGGTTAGTTTAAACGACCATTCATCTTTAAGAGGAAAGGTGCTTTCTGGCCTGGCACCATCTCAGTCTGACGCTTCTGTTTTGAGCAGGTCGCCGGCGAGAAGAAGGGACAGATCGCCAGGAAGACGGGACAGCAGGTCGCCCAGAAACAGGAGAAGCCGAAGCCCGCACCGGGGCAGCGACGTCAAAATAAAGCGGGTAATTTAACTGCGGCATCTGATCACGTTTAAAGCGTGTGCTACATACACGTTATTTTGACTCGATAAAAATCACATCGACAATAATAATAATTCTTGCCATTTCGCTAACACCAGAGCCATGTACGCATTAATATCGCCCGATTAATGTATCACATATCACCTTAGCAAGAAAACACAATGGTGGGAATCACGGTAAATGGAAGCTTTAAAGTAATTCAAGCGTGATAATGAGACCAGAAAATGTAGCGTCTAGCAACTGTCCTGAGAGAGATCTACATTATTCTGAAGTGAATAGTGTAACAGTGGTCATATGTTGTAACCCATTGTTGTAGTCACAGTTATACACCGGTCAGTACTAGCAAGTAATAAGCACTTTACCCTTACCACAGGTGCTGTGTATAAACAAGAGAGAAAAAGATCATTTCCAAATAAAAGTTCATTTAATGCAATTCCAAAAAGTTGTAGACAGGAGTTCTAACAGTTTTGGTTAGATATAATCAAGTTTACTACTAAGCAGGACTAAATATGTCAGAAGCTGGTACAAAGCACATCAGGTCGTGTTGGCTGACGCTGGGAACTAACAGATGGCGGGGTGAATCCCGTCTGCCCTCCAGGAGCGGGATGATCACCGTGGCGATGAGGAGCGCCGGCGGCGTGACTGGTCGCATGAGCATGAGAGGTCACGGGAGCGCGATCGTGAGAGGGAGCGTCACCGCGAGCGAGGCGGCGCGGGGGGGAGAGAGCGCAGCGGGGACCGGCAGCGGGACAGGGACACACAGACCCTCCAGCAGCAGCAGGCGGAGCGCGAGCGGCAGGACGAGCGCCGCCGGGAGAACCGCCGCCGCCAGGAGGCCGACGCCCAGACCGCCGACGCCCCTGCCTTCGGCGAGGACCCCGAGCCCCAAAACGGCACCCCGCCCGCCGAGAAGGAGAAGCCCAACTTCGAGCTGTCGGGGGCGCTGGTGGAAGATACCAACACTTTCCGGGGGGTGGTGATCAAGTACAACGAGCCCCCTGAGGCACGCATCCCCAAGCGGAGGTGGCGGCTCTACCCCTTTAAGAACGACGAGCCCCTGCCCGTCATGTACATCCACCGCCAGAGTGCCTACCTGCTGGGCCGCCAGCGGAGGATCGCGGACATCCCCATCGACCACCCCTCCTGCTCCAAACAGCACGCCGTGTTCCAGTACAGGTGAGCACCCTCTCAGCCTGCTCCAAACAGCACGCCAGGTTACAATACAGGGGAGCAGGGGCCCTGTGCGCTCCAGTTCTCCTCTGTTGGACAGCAGTTTGTTTCCAAAAGGTCACCGTTCAGCTTATTAGGTCATCGTTCCTTTTGAAAGCATTCAGTCAGCTGCCAAGCTAAAATGCATTAGAGAAACGGGCAGTTCGCATGGAACACGAGTGCACTCTGTTAAAGAAGGGTTTAACATGTCAGAAGATAGCATTTCTTAAGAGTCCTCATGTCTCAACTTCCACTGTACAGGGTAAGTACAGTGAAAGTGGCAGGACTGTGAAATAGTCAGTGTTTCAGCTCTGTGTCCAGCAGAGGGCCTGTGTCTAAGCTTCCACTCTACAGAAACAGCTGTAGTAGAAAGAAGAATGGACAGGAAAGAGGGAGTGTTTTAGTGTCCTGACCAGCAGAGGTCCCAGACGTGCTTTTTTTTTTTTTTGGCACAATCAGTTCTCATAACCTCTCATAAGATCCTGTTATTCTTTCTGATGCATTCATTTTATTTTAGGATTTTAGCCCGGGAAACAGAATCCAGGAGGGTCTTTCTTATGCATTGGGAGAATTCCTGGGAGAGAAAATATTAGTACCACAGACAAACCTGAAGCCCTAATCTTTTGCTGTGTGTTTAATGTGTGGAAAGTCTGCTTGTTACCTTGGAAAAAAAAACACTGATCATTACAACAGAGTCACAGAGGTGGCATCTGCTGTCCTGTTGTCTTCTTAAGTTAATATCGGCAGTGCCTTTTCTGTTCTCTGTCTGTAGGCTGGTGGAGTTCACGCGTGCGGACGGCACCACCGGCCGCCGGGTGAAGCCCTACATCATCGACCTGGGCTCCGGCAACGGCACCTACCTGAACAACCAGCGCATCGAGCCGCAGCGCTACTACGAGCTGAAGGAGAAGGACGTGCTCAAGTTCGGCTTCAGCAGCCGTGAGTACGTGCTGCTGCACGAGTTCTCCGACACCACCGAGGTGGACGCCAAGCAGGAGGAGGACGACGAGGGCCTGGACGAATGAGCGGCCCCCTGCGCGATGCAGGGAGTCCTGGGAAACGGAGTCTCTAACTCACAAAGGACCGGCTCTCCCGGAGCCACACAAACTCACACTGAGATGGGTTAAACAGCGTTCATGGTTGGCGGAACAAATGGTGCACACAGGTGGCAGGAAACACCTCTGTTTGTTTATGGTGTCTGCAAAAAGGACATCTGACTTTCTATTCTCAGGTCATTTGTATTAGTGCAGTTTTGCGGTCAGTCTCGGTTTGTTAGCATCCTGTACCAAGCAGTGCATACCCCATCAGCCCGAAGCTAAGCGCTCAGAATCGCTAATGGTTATCCCAGCAGAATATATAAATATATATTTTTTCAACAGAACACTTGAATACAAATAATATCTCTGAAGTGATGTCCAAATCGGTTTGTGTAAATACACTGGAGATATTGAATATGAGCCCTGGGTGTTTTTGATACATGCTAAAGTATGAGCATAGTTCAGGCGCAGAGATGGAAAAACTCTTGGATGCTTTTTAACATGCATTGCTTTTCTATCTGTAGACCTGTGAGTTTAATCTCCACTTGCTTTATATGGCAGCGTACACAAACAGAAGCACGCATACTTCTTTTCGCCATTGTGCAGTATGTGTTGAGGTAGTTGTACAAATATTTGCATTACTTAAACTTTCATGGAAAACAAATTATGCTGCCCTGCAAATTTCTATGCTTTATCCTTTACATTTTTTTCTATTTCTAGTTTTGGGAGCCTTCAGTGTAAGTGTATATTTCAGTTTCTTTTTAAATGTTTTATATTGTACATAAAGATCATATAAAATTCCATCTGGCTTCCTGTCACTCATTGAGTCTTGTTGCAGCCTGGCTGTAGTAAAATCTCAGGACTGTCCAGCAGGAGACAGTCTTGAGGGATCAGCCATTAACTGCTTTGAACACAAGGCTGTCCCTGTCATCCCATTCCTATTGTTAACAGGTACCATATCAATAACTCGTATATCTTGTAAATCAAATTACACAGTGTAGCCTGATATTCCATTCACATTAATCTAAAAGCAATAAACCTCAGGGCGATAAGTCATCCAGCCTTGCTGGAGAGTGGCTATTGGCGGAGAGGTGAGCTGTATTAAATCCGTGTTGTCTGTAAGACCTCCACAGGGTCATATTGCATAAATTGCTCATCATTTCACTTTTTGTTGCATAGTGCCTCTGTAGTCATGATTGTGAGTTATCAGCTTCAGGCTCAAAAGTCCACAATGAGTCAAAGCCACATAGAGGTAAAGATAAATATCCATACTGCACATTTCATACATGGTTAAGGTGCTAAAGAAGATATCATACACAATGGAAACAGGAAAATAAAGGCAAAAAATCAAAAGAAGCATAATAAAAACATACAAAATTAGACAAACACAAAGAGCAAGGAAGGTGCAAATATTACGGAACATAAATCTTTAAAAAGCAGTCTAAAAAAGATGTGATTTCAGATGATGAGCTGTGACGGTGAGGACTAATTTTGGGGCATAAAATCAGTTTCTTCCATTTCTTGCCCCTTCTTGAGTCAGGGACGTGTTTTGCATGTTGCCCCCGTTGACTTTTGGTATACACTACATTGATTTAAAAGTGTTTTAAAAAGGTTTAAAAGTGTTTAGATACCTTATGGAAAACGCACTGCGTCCAGCTTTATTTTTAGCACTCCAGCTAATCTGATTCATTTTAGTCATTGCAGTCAAATGGAATTTACTAAAATGCATCAGTTTTACAAAAGAATAATTACATCACATTACATTGCATCATTCAGCAGACGACTTCCAAATAAGTGCGTCACTATGCTAGGAGTACTAGTATTTATTGCTCAGCATGCCGTTAAAGGTCCAAATAAAAAGTGATGTCAGACTTTTCAATCCACCATTTTATCCATTTTAAAATCGTAATGATGATTCCTTACCGTTTTACATGACGCTTACTAATGTACATTGAAGTTCTTTTCCTTTTACATCTTCATATAGATCGACCTCCATATGCATTCATACGTTTGATCATAAGCCTCCAATGAATTTATAATAACATATGGATAAAATATAAAATGATTACTTAAACATTGCTCAAAGGTGTGCATAAATGCGACCCTCGCGTTGATTATATTTATATATTTTAAAAAAAATTTAGGGTTCAGCTATACTGTGTTTTGTTGCTGTTTAAATGAGGGTAGGAATAAATGTGGAGAACGGGACCACCTGAAGTGCGCCGGGAACTCGGAAGAATCAAAACTAATATTTTAAGAGCCACTAGAGGGCAGTACTTCCCGATTACTGAGGGCAGTGTTTCTCAATTCAGGGCACTGTGTCCAAAGTCTTGAAAGGCGTCTAGGTAAACCGCGAAGAAATGCCACAGAAAACAAATACGTTCGAAGTGTATCCCGCAATGTCGGTGTTAACACCGATTCTGTTCGTTGCCCGCCTGGAATGTGTATGGATAAGTGCACAGACAGAAATTATTTTTAAAAATCCATTTGCAATGTCATATTACTGACAATGATTCCGGTGGGTCGTAGTGCAATAGCACTAGTTTTTGTTGCGCTGCAAACTTTTTAGGGCTCTGTTTTTACGAATCCGATCGAATGTTCTACATTGTAAGGCGGTGTTGACAAACGGTAATTGGATCTTGAGACTTGTAATAAGGTATGTCTATGAAATACCAGTCCACTAGGCGAGAAGATCCATAGGCGGAAATAACTTCACATCCACCGGCTTTGGGGCTGGAACTGGGAAAAAAACAGTTGTATGGATAGTCATTTTCGGTGTTTTAAAATCAACTTCAATAGCAACAGTCATAAGCGCCAGACTGCCTGTGGGGGGTAAAGAGAAAGATTATACGTGCTCGGAGGCAGGGGCGGGCGAAACTGCTCCACTCTTGCGGAGTTTCTGAGAGGCGTGTCTAATCGGGGTGGGAATGTATCAGACCTCTTACCTGGGGAATCAGAGAAACATGGTTGTGCTACGGGCGAGGGATTTCTGTTTCTGACCGAGAAACCTGTCCAGGAACGAGGAATGGACAGAACCGGACGCAGGCGGATGAGTCTGCACGACCTCCGACGGAAGGATCCCGTCCGAGTGTCCGCTGGAAGCCTGTGGCAGGACCCCCTGGCCATCGAACTGAGCAGCGCGAATAAAACCATTATCTCGCCGCGGAGTCGGACGAGGGCTCTGGTGGTAGTCTACGTCGTCGTTGAAGATGCGTCTTTGCCTCAGACAGAAGAGAACTTGTCACTGAAATGTCTGAAAGAGGCATGCGCGGATGCGCACGCCGTGTTCAAAACCATTCCTTTCGAAAGGATCTCACTCGGGACGACGGATGTTTTGGACAGCTTTTATAACGCAGGCAAGTGCGAACATGACGCTAAACGTACCTGCCAGGGTGCAGGAATGAAGGAACAAATGCGGGGCATGTAGGCTACCTGGAAAGAAAAAGAAAACCCATTCTGTAAAAATGTTCTGTTTTATAAATGCATATCGAATGGAATTTGAGTACAACATGTCAAACTGTCCATTATCGATTTGATTAGTAGCAATATTCCAGGTGGGTAGCGACGTTGCTAACTCTCCAGCTAGCTGTGTTGCATTTGCGAGAAGTGCCTTTCGGAAGCGAGCCAACAAGGCGTGAAGTGCTGGCAGCCGACTTCAGGCGTCAAAGTTATGGTATGATGGTTTGTTTCAGATGTTGCCGTGGTGGAAATGAGCGACTCCTTCTGTCAGCCATCCCTGTTCTACCACCTCGGCGTGAGGGAAAGTTTCAGCATGACCAACAACGTCATACTTTACTGCAACAAACAGGAGAACGACCTGCAAGCGCTGAAGGTATCCATCACCCCGAAGCCGGAGGGCGGCGGGCGGCGGGCGCACGCCTGCAGGCGCTTTACGCTTACGACGCACCCGCATGGGAGATTATACCAGAGAGTTTCATCTCCAGTTGAAATGATTTTACAGTATTTGGGAAATTGGGTAGCCAAAACCCAAATGTTTCGCCAAACGGTTACTTTCCCCTTGGCTATTTGCCTTTTTTCTGAATGGTGACCTAAAGTTTTATCGTCTTGGCACGGATAAAATAACCTAACATGGCCACAAACGCTTATCGTTTCCACATAGTAATCACAGAAATCAGACTACAACGTTTCGAGTCCACCATCGTCTATTCATTCATGCGAAGTGACCAGATGTGAAATTAAATATAAACACTGACTTCTCAAGGTTTAATGCGCGGGCTTTATCATTTATATAGACTGAGTAAAAAGCACGCTAAACTTTTTAAAAGTAAAACTTTTAATTTTAATTTTAAAGTAATTAATTTACCTAGAAGCATTATAGGGGCAGGGAATTTCTCGGAAAGTTCAAACCCCCTCTGGGGACGAATCCTTCCCGAAAATAGCAGGAATGCTTTGGTCTGTTTGTCCTGCAAAGACTGCAAGCATTCTGGGATGGAAAAAACATTAGTCCTTGTTGCCATATGTAAAACGGTGGTAAAAAGTTGTGTACGAATCTGTTGGGGAAAATCTAAACTCGGGCCTGTGGGTTTGTCAGTTAAATATTAGTCTTTCGATGGAGAAATTAAACCACAGGATTCAGGCTGCTGCCTCCGTTGCTGCAGGAGCCATCAGTTATTTATACACTGTCTGTAATAGTGCAGCTGGGTTGTATTAAAACGGAAAATAAATTATTCAGCACTTAATGGGCTTTACTTGTCATATTCATGAATAATCTGTTGATCCACTGTCCATTATAAACATTCAACAAGTCTGCAAGGTATTTTGTGTCCACAGTGACATTTCCTTCTGCTTTTAATGCTGTCAGTTGTAGATGCAGCAAGCTGACTGTAACTGTGACTGTGACCATATGGTCCCCACTTGAAGTATTGAGCTTTTCATGAGGGCAGTGTGAATCAGCATGTGTGTATGCTTGTGTTTGTGTATGTGAATGCATGCGTGTGTGTGCATGCACATGCATCCTTGTGTGTGTGTATGTTTGCATGCATGCTCGTTTATGTGCGTGTCCACCCATCTGTCTGTCTGTGTGACTGCCCCCTACAGGAGCAGTGTGGGAGCTACACCTTCATCCCGTACGTGGTGTCCCCCCAGGGGAGGGTTTTCGCCTGCGATGCAGGGCTGGCAACCGGCATTAAGGAGCTCCTGCGCCCCAGCTTCAAGCTGGAGCCCCTGCTCACCCCGCTGGTGGAGCGCCTGGTCCGGCTGCTGGAGAACGTTCACGTTCATTCCAGGTTAGCGCAGCGCCCCATAGAGGCCAGGAGGAGCCTGTCTCCATCTGCAAAGGGCACGCTATCTGCTTCACTGAGCTGTAGCTCGGTCTTGTGGGTGTCAGTCGACGGATGTAATTTTGCCTGGCTCACACCTGATGATTTAAAAGGAAATCAGTGTATGGAAGTTGGAATTTGGGTGGCAGTGTAGCACAGTTGTACTCAAGGAGCAGGGCTCATTACCAAAAGGTTGCTGGTTTGATTCCCCTCTGGGGCGCTACTGTTGTACCCTTGGGCAAAGTACTTAACCCAGAATTACCTCAGTAAACATCCAATGTATAAATGGATAATGTGTAAAAATTGTAACCTATGCAAGTCGCTCTGGGTAAGAGTGTCTGCTAAATGAGAATGCTGAGTCGGCAGTGGGAGGAGTGAGGGGAGGGGGTCGGGCACTGACTCGGCACTGACTCTTCCCCTCAGCGAGTATTTCCGGGAGTCAATCCGGCACGAGATCCGCACTGCGAGGGAGAGGTTCACAGGGAAGGACCTGAGCCGGGAGCTGGGCCGGATCCAGAACCGCCTGGACACGGTGGAGCTGCTCAGTCCGGACATCGTCATGAATCTGCTGCTGTCCTACAGGGACATCCAGGTAGGCCCCGAGGAGGAGCCGTGCCACACTCATCAGTGAGCCAGAGCCAAAGACCAGCACGCATGTGTGTGTGTTGTATATGTATGCATGTCTGTGAAGGACAGGTACATGCAGAGCATGCAAGTTACCTGAAAAGAAAAAAATCCCTCCTGTGAAAATGTTGTATTTTGTTAATGCATATCGAATGGGATTTGAATGTAACCTTACAAACTGTCTACAGGTGATTATTTTATGTATATAGAAGCAATACCGAATATAAAGTTGACGTCTGTGCGTATATAATGTATATTTTTATTTAAACATTTATGTGCAGCGGAGACGCTAAGGCCAGTCAAGGTAACACCGGTTCTCAGTCATATATATGAAGACTGAAGAGTCGCTGTAGGTGTAACCTTGACTGACCTGAGCTGCCCTGCTGCACATAAATGTTTAAATAAGAATATACAATATTAAAGGTGTCTGCAAACACATGAATAATGTAGTGAAATGTGATCCAACTCCAGGACTATGATGCCATCATTAAACTGGTGGAGACCCTGACGAACCTGCCCACATGTATGGTGGCTACCCAGCAGAATATCAAGTTTCACTTCATATTTGCATTGAACAGGTACCTGCTGCTCACAGAGTTTATTTATAGATTTGCGATGGCTGATTTGTTTAGCAAATAAAATGAACTTGATCTGGCAAGTGATACTTTGTGGCATCTAACAAGAGGACATATGTGCTGTGATTAAAAGCAGGTCAGATCTCATGCTGCAGCTCACTCTTCATTGAATAAGGTCCATGATCCTCTCTGCTGGGTCACAGACAGTGCTGCAGTATGGATCAGATGTGTATCTCTCACTGATTGGAACTGAAAATGCTTAGAAGGAGGACGGAGGCGGGGTGATCTCACCAGGTTGATAATCCTGATTGGTCTTGTCGCGTGTAGGAGGAATCTCCCGGGCGACCGCGCGAAGGCCCTGTCCATCATCCTGCCCATCGTGGAGTCGGGTGGGAGGGTGGCGTCGGATGTGTACTGCCTCTGCGGGCGCATCTACAAGGACATGTTCCTCACCTCTGGCTTTACGGACTGCTGCAGCCGGGATCAGGCCTGCTACTGGTGAGAGTCTGTACTTTTCTATGGTCCCCTGTATTAGGAGCGTTATGGTAGCGCTTGGTAGAGTTTTGACCTTAGGTAAGGTGAAAACCTTGAGCTGCCTTGCAAGTACGATATTTGCAGTAATTCAAATATCAGATTTGTATTTGGGTAGAATCGTGAAACTTCTATCAAACTATAAAGCTGTGGAGTGCTGTCTTTTGGGCCAAAGTTTAGATTGAACTCTATCCCAAGCACCTGAAAAGCCACACCAAGCTGACAAAGCTGTGATGTTCATAGTGAAGACACCTTATCAATAGCAGGGTTACCCTCATGCTAGTCCGGCTCTGTAAAGTGTTCAATTCACGCTCCAAAGTCGAATCTTTTCCCCCCCGTGCTTCCAGGTACGGCAAGGCTTTTGAGAGCGAGCCAACCTTGCACTCTGGAATCAACAACGTCGTTCTCCTGATGGCAGCAGGCCACGAGTTCGACACCTCTATCGAGCTGCGGAAAATCGGTACGTCAGACGCCCTGCGCGGCCCTCTCTCATATTCAGCCTGATTCAGCGAGGTGCGATAGGAAACAGGTGCACCTCAGGTGGAGCAAATGACAGCCTCTCCTGTTTGTTTGGTTTTGTGTGTCATGGGTAGTCAAACAGGGACAGGAGAGTGTGCGTTTTGGCAGACCGTGCACTCAGATTGTCCTTGGCCCGTTTGTTGTGAGTGGATACAGTGCAGCAAACTGTTCCATTTAAGCCCTTATTGGGTCACTGGCCCCTATGAGACAAACACAGGAAAGTGCTCTTGTGGTTAGGGACCTCCAAAGATGTCTTAAAATCCACACATTCCGTTCATTCTGATATTCAGATACAGTGCATTATTCAAACGCAGCAGGAAAGTTGTGCATAGCAGACGGCAGCTGCAGCTTTCTGTGGAGAGGGTTCGAGCCTCGGCTGTGTTTTTGGGGTACAGGGGTGACGCTGAGCAGCCTTCTGGGCAGGAAAGGGACCCTGGAGAAGATGCAGGACTACTGGGATGTGGGCTTCTACCTGGGGGCCAGCATTCTGGCCAACGAGCACAAGAAAGTGATCGAGGCGTCGGAGAAGCTCTACAAGATGAAAGCTCCCCTCTGGTAAGATGCGAGAAACGGAAGCACTCAGGCAGGCTTTCACAGGAGGAGAACTGGCTGAAATGTAAAGATGTCACATTCTCCTAACTTTATTAGTAAAGCATTAACATGTATTGATTTATTAATAAAGAATTAACTTGTTCGACATTCACACTTATTTCCTGTTTTTCAAAAGGCACGCAAGTTTAGAGCGCAATCACACAAACACCTGAAAAAGATATCATGTTACAGTGATAAGAAGTCATGTTATCATCGTTTCATAATCAGTTTTAAGAACAATGAACAGCAAGGCTTTATAGGATCACAGTAAGATCCTCGGGTTTGAATTCTTTATTTTATGTCAATAAGATTTCTTTTGTTAAACCAATTAATGAGTTAGTCAAATTGAATTTGTGACAGTGCAGTTTTGCTGGGAATAAAATCGTCACAAAGCGCTGAACATGGTGCATTTTCAAGAGGAGAGAAAAAGAAACCGTAAACCTTATTTTTGTGACATCCTGCCCCTCCCCGCCCAGGTTTGTGGGATCGATCATGGAGACATACATCTTGTACCGGCAGTTCTCCAAGCCGCCTGAGGTGAAGTCTCCCAAGCAGGAGACGGTGGACTTCTGGATGGAGCTGATGCTGCAGGCCTGCAAGCCCACAGTGTCCACAGCGCGGTGTCCTGTAAGCCTCCTGCCCCGCCCTTTCCCTCCGCAACGCGGGTATCTAAGGCCTTTTACTCCATCTGCGAGCTGCACTGTCCTCGAGGCTCATCTTTAGATATCTATCTACTTTTCTTTGCAAGTTGCTCTGGATAAGAGTATCTGCAATATGACAAAATGCAATGTTAAAATGTACTTTACCAACTAAATGAAAAATTTATTGAAGCTTCATTTCAATATATACAGCAAGTGATAATTGTAACACTAACCCTGGGTATGTTTTAGCATTATTTTACAGTCATTTTAAGGGTTGTGAGGTTTGTCGGGATATGGTCGAAATAAGGTAATTCTGTGTTTGCATGTGGGTAACAGCAGTGTGGTGGTGTGGTAAAGAGTAGGGCAGCAGTGTGGTGCGTTGCTTGTGACTCAAAGATTACCTGTTTGATAGGTAGGGTACTTCTGTTGTACCTTCAGGCAAGGTATTTAAGCCACAGTGCACCAGTAAATATTCACCTGTTGAAATGGATGTTATGTAAACTCTGTAGGTGGCTCTGGATAGGGGTGTGTCCCGAGCAAGCGCAGTGTGATGCTATGGGCAGGCAGTGCTGCCCCGAAGGAAGCTGAGGCTCTGTGGGTCCCTAACAGGCTGGTCTTCCCTGCTGTGGTCTGCAGGTTCTGATCCTGGAGCCCAGCAAGGTGTTCCAGCCGTCGGTGGTGAGTGTGAGCGAGGAGGACGAGAGCAGGGCGGTGCAGCTGAAGCACATCACCCCGCAGCAGGTAAGGAAGTGTCACTGCAGCGCGTTACTCACCTGCGTCCCCGCACGCAGACCCAAGGGGAACGGATCAGTACGACAGCCGTGTGCGGGGCTGTGTGAGGCAGAGGCAGGGGGTTGGGAGGGGAGTTCAGAGAGCAGCTCGAGTATAAGCGCAAACTGACACTGACCCCTGTCTGAGGATTTCACACCCCACACCCCACAGCCAACAGCACAGCTGCAAAAATGAACACCGTGGTAAGAACATTTGAGCAGCGTTCCTGTCCGAATGTGGTTTCAAACACTGCTCTCTTTATTCCGTTACCGGCGTGACCGTAAATAGTGGGAGGGTCTGAAGCTGGCTGCTGTAGCCATTCATTTCTGAAAGCTTTGCAAAATATGAGCCGGTCTTCTAAAGCATTAGCTAACGGTAACCCGGTACGGAATAAAACAACATTGTATTAAAAGGTAACTGAGTGCTTTCAGTGGAATGGAAGCACATCTCATGACCAGGTGATTATTATTATTATTATATGGAAGCATGATGTATTTATTTACATGGAGAACATGACCGCAGATGCCTCAGAAGAGTGACTCATAGATCCGAGCACGTTACTCGCTACCCGCTGTGTCTGAGTGTGTCTGACGGAAGGTCATGTGGTTCTTCCTCAGAAAGGCCTGCACCAGTGGACCTTCCCTGTGTCGGCGATCCGCGGAGTGAGGTGTGTGTGAGAGTGAGCCCGGGCCGCCCGGTCCCCCTGGCGTGTTCGCTCAGCCTCTGATACAGATTGCACAGGAAGCGGGGAAGGGTGGCTTTGCAGATGGAGCCCAGCCATTGGCTGGAGGCTGCACATTTTTTCCTCTCTGAAAAATTTTTGGCACCATCACTGTAGATCAACATCCCGCTGTTCTTCCCCCTATTTTTGGTTTTCTGACGCTTCCCCTGGGAACCCAAAATCCTGTACCTCCTAAAGTCACGCTCTCTGACCGCTGCTACCATGCTGCTTATGTGTTTTACAGCAATGCAGCGATTTGTTACGTTCGCCTGGCTGCTTTAACAGGCTTTAGTCGTGCCAGTGATGTGTTCTTTGTGCATTGGATTCTGGGTAAAAAGCAGTAAAGTGCCGCGGGGACTCACTGTTTTTTCTCTGTCCCTGTGACCCCCCCAGCGTGTCCAAGTTTGATGAGCGCAGCTGCTTCCTGTATGTCCTCTACAACTCGGACGACTTCCAGCTGTACTTTCCCAGCGAGCTGCACTGCAAAGGGTGGGTACCGAGGAGGCCTGCGGCGGGAGCGGGCGTGCCGCCGGGTCGGCCGTCAACCGGACACTGTGTGTGCTGTTCTGTAATGAAGAATATCAGTGTGGGCGTGCCATCGGGTCGGCCGTCAACCGGACACTGTGCGTGCTGTTCTGTAATGAAGAATATCAGTGTGGGCGTGCCATCGGGTCGGCCGTCAACCGTACACTGTGCGTGCTGTTCTGTAATGTAGAATATCAGTGTGGGCGTGCCGTCGGGTCGGCCGTCAACCGTACACTGTGCGTGCTGTTCTGTAATGAAGAATAACAGTGCGGGCGTGCCGTCGGGGCGGCCGTCAACCGGACACTGTGCGTGCTGTTCTGTAATGTAGAATAACAGTGTGGGCGTGCCGTCGGGTCGGCCGTCAACCGTACACTGTGCGTGCTGTTCTGTAATGTAGAATATCAGTGCGGGCGTGCCGTCGGGGCGGCCGTCAACCGTACACTGTGCGTGCTGTTCTGTAATGAAGAATATCAGTGCGGGCGTGCCGTCGGGTCGGCCGTCAACCGTACACTGTGCGTGCTGTTCTGTAATGAAGAATATCAGTGTGGGCGTGCCATCGGGTCGGCCGTCAACCGGACGCTGTGCGTGCTGTTCTGTAATGTAGAATAACAGTGTGGGCGTGCCATCGGGTCGGCCGTCAACCGTACACTGTGCGTGCTGTTCTGTAATGAAGAATAACAGTGTGGGCGTGCCGTCGGGTCGGCCGTTAACTGGACACTGTGCGTGCTGTTCTGTAATGAAGAATAACAGAGTGGGCGTGCCATCGGGTCGGCCGTTAACTGTACACTCACTGTGTGTGCTGTTCTGTAATGTAGAATAACAGTGTGGGCGTGCCATCGGGGCGGCCGTCAACCGTACACTGTGCGTGCTGTTCTGTAATGTAGAATAACAGTGTGGGCGTGCCGTCGGGGCGGCCGTCAACCGTACACTGTGCGTGCTGTTCTGTAATGTAGAATAACAGTGTGGGCGTGCCGTCGGGTCGGCCGTTAACTGGACACTGTGCGTGCTGTTCTGTAATGTGTAATAACAGTGTGGGCGTGCCATCGGATCATCTGTTAACGCTTCACTTTCAGTAACACCTGCTACTTCTAGTATTTGATGTTAATTTTACGTGTAGTATTGTGATGTATTTTGATTCGGTGTTCTAGGGACTGTTGTTTTGTAGTATACATGGCTTCTGTCAGATTGCACAAGTTAACTTGTGGTAAGGCTTGAATAGTGTTATGTTCACTCTCACTGGTCTGGGATTGTTGTTAGCTTGGTCTAACACTGTTGCGCTCTTAAATTGAATGGATACACTTATATTATGCTGGAGGTCGCTCTGGGTAAGAGCGTCTGCTAAATGCGTGTAGTGCAATCTAATGCTGTGCAATCGTTTATAAAACTGTGGGTGTATGATAGGGTCATCCTTTAACTCCTCACTGTGTGTGCACTGATGTGAAAAGTGTGGGTGTGTGCTGTGCGTTGTGCATACTGTGTGCTAGCATTGGGCTGTAAAATGGCGTTCTATTGCTTTCTCCTTTTTATTTTGGCCTTCCTTGCAAAGGGCAGTTGTGTGGGGCAGATTTGCACTGCAGTAACCTCCTGTTTGGGTGTGACTTATGGAGAACCTGACCTATTTTTGGAGATGGTTTCCATGTCGTCATTGTCTCCTGCCTCTCCCTCACGAGCACGAAGCTGCCAGTCACTGTACCAGTTTCCCATGAGGCTGTGTGTTTGTGTATGATCCATGTAAACCTTCTCTGCCAAAGTGTGAATCCTGGAATTAATAACTGCTTCAGTCAACCTGGGAGGAAAAATAGGAAATGAATTTGACATCGTAGGAGCCCGTATTAGACAATGTGTGTGCATAGTCAGTGTGTGAAACTAATATTTTAACAATAGGTGTGTTTGATGCCCTTTGGCTGAGTTATGCAGAAGATTAATTTCAGGAACTGGAAAAGCTTGTATCTCAGTACGGCACTCGGTAAATAAAAGACGAGGAGGTTGCTGGTATCTGTCCGATGCAAACCATTGGTTACATCTGTGTGGACTGTGACACACAGTCACCTCATGGTGGAGAACTGGAGCTCATGCTGTAGGTCTCTCTCTGTGTATTAGATGAACTTGATTTCAACTCAGAGGAAGCTGAAATGTGTGGGATGTGGCATTTCTCCCATTTCAACAGTCTTATGAATGAAACAGATGACCGTGTTTGTGTGTGTGTGTGTGTGTGTGTGTGTGTGTGTGTGTGTGTGTGTGTGTGTGTGTGTGTCTGTCTGTGTGTGTGTGTGTGTGTGTGTGTGTGTGTGTGTGTCTGTCTGTGTGTCTGTCTGTGTGTGTGTATTTATCTCTGTACATGTTTGTATGGCTGTCTGTGTGTTTGTATTTTTGTGTGTGTGTGCATGCATGCATGTGTCTGTGCATACTTGTGTGCGCGCGTGTGTGTGTACGTGTGTGTGCGTGTGTGTCTGTGTGGGGATGTTCATATTCATGTCCATCCACTAGGTTCTGTGAGCTGGTGAATTCTCTGGTCCAGCAGAAGGAAGTCTCTGTGACAGACTCGGCCTCTCTCTGTGGCGGGGTGCTGGAGGTGAGTTCCCTCTCACTGTCACACAGTCTGTTTTTGAAGTGGGTTTGCTCAGCAGCACTAACGAGACCAAAGTCCTCAGCTGCTTCCTGGCCGTTAGGTGAGCTGTAATTCCATCTCCCACACTATCCCGCTCGTAATTCCTAATCTGATGCAGCGTAGGCTCTGGAGAGCCCTGGCCCGGGCGAGTCAGAACAGTTTTATGAATGAAGATATGGCTGAACGCCCAGCCAAAGAATATGTCACAATGGCTCTCTACAGCCCCCCCATGTCTTCATGCATCAGTGCTGTGGAGTTGCTTTGGCAGGGAACTCTGGGGGAAATAACCTGTTCTCTCTCTGCAGTACATGTACGAGACCAACGAGAGCGGAGACAGGGTGGTTCTGGGAAAGGGGACGTACGGAGTGGTGTACGCTGGGAGGGACCTGAGCAACCAAGTGCGCATCGCCATCAAGGAAATCCCGGAAAAAGACAGCTCGTACGGAACGACGTCTCTGCTCTCTCCTTCCTCTCTTCCTCATCAATGTATTATTATTATTATTATCATTATTATTCTGTAATTACCAAGTGATCATGGAACATCCAGATGGTAGTTTTTAAAGGGGTGAGCATGTGTGTCGTGGCAAACTAATGTTCGGTCAGAGTTCCTAAGTAGTTCGGTGGTTAAGGCTCTCACCTAGAGTGCAAGCTGAGCTCTATGGCCCAGGTTCGAATCTGGATGTGCCATCAGCCAGTAATGACCAGCATCCCACAGGAGTGGAAGAAATTGGATTTGTTCTGTCCTGGATTTGGGTGGGTGGGCTGGCCAGGGTCCCCTCATCTCACCGCTCTCAGGCACCCTGCACATTGTTAGGTGCCTGAAAGTTGTTCACATGGCTTCAGTAGAATAGCGCCTGTCCTCCAATGAGCACCTGCTGAGTTGCAGTGCTGTAGTGGTTCCTGTAGTGTGGAATGCAGCTGTTGGCTGCATGTGAGTATGCTGGAGGGTTGCCTTTATCTCGCCGCAGTGCTAGTGCAGATGCTGTCACGGTGAGACAAACCAAGCACACAACTGGCCATGCCGAGGCAGGGTATGCACACAGGGAGGGACAAGCACGAGAAGCTTCTGTTCCCGCAACAGCGCTGCACTTCTGCCAGCAGTTGTGTAAGTGTTTAGATATTCAGATGCCGCCACAGCTGCCTCTGAGGAGGTCAGATGCTCCCACGCCGCAGTTTGGAAATGTGTATCGGTACGCTTGCAGCTGCAGGCACAGCAAAGCCGCCCATGCTGTGTGGAAAAGCCTGTACCCCGCTAACGCACATCACACCGCTAACTTTCCAGCAGCTTTATCAGCTCACAGCATCATCGCTGGGACACTGTGCACTGGCTGGGAACCGTAACTCCCCGCCCAACCTAGTGCATGCAGGTGGTAATATGCGCTTTCACAGGGCTTTGGGCTCAGCGTGTCTCTCCCCCCCCCCTCCCCCCCCAAGGTACTCCCAGCCTCTGCACGAGGAGATCGCCCTGCACAAGAGGCTGCAGCACAGGAACATTGTGCAGTACCTGGGCTCCGTCAGCCAGGACGGCTTCATCAAGATCTTCATGGAGGAGGTCCCTGGAGGTGCGGCACCCCCCCCCCCCCCTTCTTATTCACAGTAGAGCAGATGGATTTACATTTGCATATTAAATGCATTTAACGTTTGTATTTCGTTATGTGGAAGACTCTTGTCCAGAGCAAGCAGTCACCCTAACCCTAACCCTCCCCCCTCTCCCTTATGTAGAGCAGATACAGTTACATTTACATATTAAGTGCATACACATTTATATAGTAAATGCATTTACATTTATATTTAGTCATGTGAAAGGCATTCTTATCCAGAGCAGCTTACAAATCAAAGAGAGCATATTGGGCTACGTGAACAGCAGAACATTCAGAAAAAATGAACGCGTCAGTACATTGCACAGTGATATTATAATCAGTGCCGTAAGTGCTACAACCATAGTGACATTAAATACATTGCAGTACATAACATTCATTTAGCCGATGCTTTTATCCAGAGTGACTTCCAGCCCAAGGGAACAGCGCAAGAGAACAAGAGAGCTGTAAACCATTAATGCCCTGTTTTCAGGGAAGTTCTAAACACTTGTCCCGAGCTTTCTGTTGAAAGATGTTTTTTTGTGGCTTTGGCATCACAAATCGTAAGGAAGCCTCCCTGGGCAAGAGCAACACAAGTGAAAACGGCGGGGACACTTTGAAACAATGGCCTCATTCTGCATTCCAGGAAGTGGGGGTGGCAGTGGGGCGAGGGGGGTTACATTTACAGGAAGTGAGGCTGTCTGGGGAGGCTGACATATGCATAAATAGAAAAGCAAAACAGGCTAAATTTCACAATATTTCACAGCTGCTGAGCAGAAATCAGCATTACCATTCAATAACAGTCCAGCTTCAGGAATGATCCAACAAACCAGATTTATACGATTAAATTCCCATTATGAAGGAATAAAATATGAAAAACAATTAACATTTGCATCTACATGTGATACACTTTACAATTTTGCTGTGAATTGTTCTGAAACATTTAAAGACAACATGAAGACCCTGAGAGTTTCGCCCTGAGAGTGAAAGCACCTGTTTCGCTGACCGGTCTGATGCACTCACTAACGAGCCAGTCATTAACGAGCTGGGCGTGGTTATCATGCATGACACTTGGCCCGACCCCTTACAGTACAACAGTCCAGCTATATGTGATTACAGTCGCATTGCACACAGGGTGGAAACACTTTTGACACACTGTACAGCTTCACTGTGTCCTTTATGGCCTGTTTTATGATTTCCGCTGGGTGAATTACATTGGATAATCTCCAGCGCCATCTCTCTCTGCTGCGCAGGTAGCTTGTCCTCTCTCTTGAGGTCCAAATGGGGACCCCTGAAGGACAATGAGGCCACCATCATCTTCTACACCAAGCAGATCCTCGAGGGGCTCAAATACCTCCACGAGAACCAGATAGTTCACAGAGACATCAAGGTAAGGCAATGCCCCACAGGTGCCCTACACAGGTATGAGCAGGAAAGTAGAACAGCTCAACCTCAGCCTCTCACTTTCCTTTAAGTTTTTTTTATCAATCCTAACATGAAAAATTCTCAATATTTCTGCTCATCTGCAGAGACTCTCTCTCAGGGGTGGCACAGATACCCCTATCACAGCCTGTGGACTTAAAACAGTGGAATGCCAGTTCCTATTATTTCACAATACTCAGGAACTGAAAGCACATTATTGCCATATTGCTGAAACATGCGCTGGTCTGTCTGCTCAAATTTCACAGCTCGCCTAAACATTTCAACATGTTGATTTTCCCAGCTGAAAACCCATGCCTGGACTGTTTAATATTATTTGATAGAACACTGATAAAAGAGCATGTTTATTTATGGTTTTAAACCCCAGCTGCCGATGACTCAATGCATTTTTTGCCAAATTGTTTCGTAACAATGTTTTGTTTAAATTATTTAATTTAATCAGTGTTCTTTTAATCATAGAAAATAAATGTCAACGTACATGTTAATGTAATTCGTAGTCGGTTAGCCAGTTGCTTTTTATTAAGTGAACAAAATTCAGAAAGACAATATATAGACGTGGAGACACCGATTCTGTGCAAGAGGGCATCCTGGTCTCTCACACACAGCGTTTAAAAAGAGCCTTGCTGTTCATCCCCCCAGGGTGACAATGTACTGATAAACACGTACAGCGGGGTGTTAAAGATCTCAGACTTCGGCACCTCCAAGCGACTGGCGGGCATCAACCCCTGCACAGAGACCTTCACAGGCAAGTGTCAAGACGGGTTATAGTAGGAGAAGATGATATGGCATGGCATAACATAGTGTAGCACAGCATAACGTAATGTAACATACTGTAACATAGCATAGCATAACATAACAGAATGTAACGTATCATAGCACAATGTTCACGTTCACATGATGGGTTTACTTGCTCGCTTCAGGGACCCTGCAGTACATGGCCCCAGAGATCATTGACCAGGGCCCTCGGGGTTATGGGAAGCCGGCGGATATTTGGTCGCTGGGCTGCACCATTATTGAGATGGCCACAGGGAAGCCCCCTTTCCATGAGCTGGGCAGTCCTCAGGCAGCCATGTTTAAGGTACCTCTGCAACCCAGAACAGGTCGGATGCTGTAATGTGATTCCAGTGCTGTAATGAGAAAGAGAAAGTGTTAATTGGGCAATTAAAATCTG
The DNA here is from genome assembly GCF_013368585.1 of Megalops cyprinoides. Lineage (NCBI taxonomy): Eukaryota > Metazoa > Chordata > Actinopteri > Elopiformes > Megalopidae > Megalops > Megalops cyprinoides. Next base: position 2,298,822 of record NC_050592.1, read on the forward strand.
GCTGCATTTTCATTTTAATCTTCGTTCTGTAATGCATCTTCAAAGAATGCCTTTTAAGGTGGGCACCAAAATGGGCCAGATTAGTCATAGCTGTTACGTATCTACGAATGCTCCAGTATTTCAGTCTGTACACTTGCATAAGGGCATTAAGGTCCAGGATGATAATTAACGAAGTTAAAAGGCCTTTGACCAAAGCAAAAATATTTGTTTTCCTGCCCAGCTGAAATAATGCCTACTCCACTATCACACAGAAATAACGACTGTCCCTGGCCTGTTTTTACCCTTGCTTGTTTAGCTGTACCAGATATTATGAAATCATTATTGTGAAATCAGTCAATGAAAGTAAGTTTTTTTGAGAATACAGCTGATTTGAGCAGGAATGCCCCTCAGTTCTGTCTTAACAAGATATTGAATTACAGAAGCTATTTCAAACTCGAGGAACAAGAAGAACAAGAGGAATTACAGTAGAAATTTGAGTAGAAAGAGTGAATTTCACGAGTATTTTAGGTGGTCTTTTTTCCTCTGGTACGTGACCCATACTCTGTGCTGCCCTGTCCCAGGTGGGGATGTTCAAGATCCACCCGAAGGTCCCGGAGTGCATGTCGGAGGAAGCGAAAGGCTTCATCATGAGCTGCTTTGAGCCCAACCCAGACAACAGAGCCACAGCCTCCGAGCTGCTGAAGGACGGCTTTCTGAGATCCAGCGCCCGCAGGAAGGCCAAGCCGACCCCCGACGTGCCGCAGAAAGAGTATGCCATTTCAGGTACCCCTGAGTATTCATCCGTGTAGTGCTGGCTGGGCTTGGCGCTGGGGTTGGGCTTGTGTGGGTTAATACTGGCTAGATACCCCTGCTGTATAGAAAGAAAATAACAGATGTCTCACGCCAGAGGGTTGGTACTTTAATACACTCAAGTATTGCTTTGTATTATTAGACCATCTCACATGGTTTTACCCTCAGCAAATACAAATACAATAAAGGAATTTCACATACGCTGTCCAGCAGTAGTTAGTTATCCAGTTAGTTATCTAGCTTTGCCTGGTCCTACTTTACAAAACACATGCTGAAATAAATAAATACAGACAATTCTTATGAGGATCATATGCTCCAGATGTGCTCCTTATGAGGATCTTATGCTCCAGATGTGCTCCTTATGAGGATCATATGCTCCAGATGTGCTCCTTATGAGGATCATATGCTCCAGATGTGCTCCTTATGAGGATCTTATGCTCCAGATGTGCTCCTTATGAGGATCATATGCTCCAGATGTGCTCCTTATGAGGATCATATGCTCCAGATGTGCTCCTTATGAGGATCATATGCTCCAGATGTGCTCCTTATAAGGATCATATGCTCCAGATGTGCTCCTTATGAGGATCATATGCTCCAGATGTGCTCCTTATGAGGATCATATGCTCCAGATGTGCTCCTTATAAGGATCATATGCTCCAGATGTGCTCCTTATGAGGATCATATGCTCCAGATGTGCTCCTTATAAGGATCATATGCTCCAGATGTGCTCCTTATAAGGATCTTATGCTCCAGATGTGCTCCTTATGAGGATCATATGCTCCAGATGTGCTCCTTATAAGGATCATATGCTCCAGATGTGCTCCTTATAAGGATCTTATGCTCCAGATGTGCTCCTTATAAGGATCTTATGCTCCAGATGTGCTCCTTATAAGGATCTTATGCTCCAGATGTGCTCCTTATAAGGATCTTATGCTCCAGATGTGCTCCTTATAAGGATCTTATGCTCCTTTTCCAAAAACGTGCCATGCATGTCAGACTGTTTGCCCTCTGCTTTCAGAAATGCAGACACTTTGCTGAGGCCAGTGGGGGAAACACCTTGATTGTGTGCATCAGCTTTTGAGGGCATCTTACTGGAGTCTGTGGAGAGTTGGCCTCATTTGATATCTGATTTTCTGGGTATTTTAAAAGGGCCCTATGAGATATAACGCAACTTCAGACCAAGATGATAGGGAAATGGAAAGAACACGAGAGTTTCTTTCTCAGTGTGTGTGTGTGTGTGTGTGTGTGTGTACGTGCATATTGCTTATCGTTTAAATACCTTGATTTATCAATGTGTACTATCTGTTAGTAAGTTTATCAAACCATCAGATATCTGTATCTTCCGTAAACCGTAACCATCAAATACCTGTATCTCTCCTCCTCTGTATGTGTATGAATTTCCTTATTAAGTACAACTTACTATTTCCATTGCACACTGCCTCACATGAAAGCATTAACCAAATAAGTCACGTCCGCTAACCTCCACTCTTTGCTGTTGTGACACAAAGCAGTCTCAAGCATGTGAGATATTCCAGTAGCATTGTATTCAGGGCACCACCGGCCTGGCAGGCCGCTTTCACAAAACAAAACCTCACGCTGTTTTATCTGATTGCCTTTGGTTGCACCAGTTACGACGCCCTTTATGACGCCATGGGTCTTACACCATGTCTCTTTTCAGGAACGCGAGTCTTGGTCTCTCTGACTTCAGGATGATACAAGCCCTCCTCGTATTAGTCATCTCTCAAAAAGCCCCCAGATCACGGCCCTCCGGCTGTCCTCTCTATTTCTGTCTAAGCATTTTATGGAGTGAGGAATTCAGGAGCTAGACAGGAGGAGGGAAATACTACCATAGTTGAGAGATAACATGGGGGCAAGACGGCTTTACACAGAAAACCTCATGCAGGACAGATCCATAGTCAGCAAGCAGGAGCACTGGTGGGAGAACAGGCTGGATTTCAAAAAGCATTCACCTACTATGCAGTGGAAGGCTGTGATGCTGTAGTGCAGCATTAGTTTGTGCTGGGTAAATCTATGTTTTTTCCTGAGTCCTAGCTGAAGCTCTCTGCTGTTTTCTGTTTTTTTTTGGGGGGGGGGGCATCCCCAGGTTGGTTTCCATTGTCTCTCTCTCTCTGGACTCTTTGTACATCTTTTCTCTTTCCTCGGTTTTGCAGATTCCATCTTCCCCCACAGCTCTTGGAAAATATTTCTAACCCAAAGAGTCATGGAAAGTGGTCAGATATCCCACTGTCCTTGAAAACCTTGTGGATAATATCCCAAAACAGAGATCCTTCACCCATTCTTGTTTTACAGCAAGCAAAATACATCAATCTATCTTTCTGACTCACTAGCTTGATGTCATTTGCTGTCAATTCAAGGTGTATCAGTTTGCTGGTATCGCCTACAAATTGGCTACCCCACTGGTTTGTACTTAAAGCTCGCTGCCAGAAATCACTGGTTACTGGTGTTCACTGCCAGGAGGGTTTCAAGAGTGTCTAGGCAGACACAAAATATCTTAAAAGAAATGTGTCTCAAAGTATGTTTTCTAAATCAAACCCAGTTGCTAGGTATTGACTATTACAAAAATGAAAGGCCTGGAAATCTTACTGTGCATTTGTTCTTAAAATATCATTTACAAGGTGCCTCTTCTGTGTCTCTGCCTTTTTCAATACAGAAGATAACTCAGATTCTGTGCTTGTGTTTTCTCTCAAACCTGCTCTGGAAATGCATGTCGCTGTCGTCGCTGGTGCATGCCATCTCTGCCTGTTCTCCCATTATTGAGGCCCCCCTCTCTCCTCACTGGTGGGTGCATGTCTAGAATTTTTCCTAACCCCCCCCGCCCCCCTTCTGACCCCTGACCCCTGACCCCTTGCTTCCTCGTTGTCTTTCCTAT